>NC_084588.1:2479428-2581928 GCF_033807715.1 Cololabis saira | reverse complement strand
TTAAACAGGTGAAAATTGTTGTTTTTTCCAGTTATGAGTCTTGTTTTAAGTGTAATTAGTTTTTTACTAAAATTAGACATTTTAACTAGAAATAAGACAAATATTCTTGTTAAGATTGTGAGTTTTTGCAGTGATCCATGTTACTTATCCTGTGAAGGACAGAGTCATATTGATAAGTTCAGAAAAGTGTTTTTTATTGTTGTGTTTTGATGTATTTGATGTAAGCCCAGTGGATATTTAAAGCTTACAGAAGGCTGCATTTAACTGCTGCTATGTCATTCCTGCAGTATTTCTGCAGGTGTTTTGGTCACTGCTATTATTTGTAATATATTATATTATTTGGAATCAGCACAAATTATCTGTCCCCATATGATAAAATCCACCACCCCCCTGATTTTATTTTACAACTCGAGTACTGCTCTCTTCCTGCAGCTGCAACACTCCGAGTTACAGCAACTCTTTTTTAATTTACGTTGGAACAACTTGTCTTTATTTCTGCAGCGGAGGAGAATCGGGTTGTTCAAGGATTAAATATAAACTCATGCTGTTAACATTGTTCATCTATGAGAGCGGGGACTAGGTAAATGTTCTCTAGATGTTGTACAGCGCAGAATACATGGGAATTTGGGCAGCGTTATGATCATATAAAATACATGGAGCAAACTGGAACACAGAGTTGTTGTTGGTCCAGCTTCGGTTCTGGTGTCGGTTCTTAAATACAAACATGATAAAAGACTGTAATGATGCACTAACACTGAACATTCACAAACATAATAAACCCACAACTCTTGGGGACGCAACACAAAACAAGGAACAATGATACGCAATGCGGTCAACACAACTACAGCAGCTGCTCTTTTTCTTCTACATCTTAAATTGGAGGAAATGACACCAAATAAATAATTTTTCAGGACTCAACTTCTGACAGGAGTGTCTGAAGCTCACAGTCAACGTTTTATTTTATATTTGAATTGCTTTTACAAGTTTCTTGTTAGGATGAGCAGTTTTTCATGGATATTTATCTTCATCATCATATTCAAATCTACGTGAGGGAAGAGACAGGGATGAGTCTCGTGCTCACACATCCGTGTTCAATTTCACATTGATTGTGATGTTCACATGAAACGTGCGTGGATCCGGGCGTACGGACAGTTTTCAACATTTGAATGTTTTTGTGTTGGCAAGATTTCTGCTCCAGGATTCACAATGAAATCCAGCGACTCTGTACTTGAGGTCTCTGGCCTGTTGGTTTCACCCATTTAAAAAAGTGTTTTCTTTTTATAACCTGCCATCTGTAAAGCACTGTACATGATTGTTACATTAATGAAATTTAATCTGTTTCCATGTATTTGTACAGCATCCAAATGTAATTTCAGGTGTCCCAGTAGAAGACGAAACCAGCAACAGCAGACCCAAACCTTATTTTCCCCGGCCATTATGGTCCTGTTGTTTTGTTTTCAAAAGTCTTGAGGGACCAGCAGCAAAGCTCATCCTGTATCACTTTCACAAATACAATCCCTTCTGACATGGATGTTTAATGTGTCAGGGAAACGGGACACATAGTGAAAGTTTTACAGGAATGCTCAGGAACAACCATTTATGACTGTAAAAGCTCATAACCATTAGGACAGGGACTCAGCTTACACGTGTTGTCAGGAGCAAACTGCCCTATAGTTGCTACCAGTACTGGAGATGAGGGGGGATGAGGGGGGATGAAGGGGGACGAGGGGGGATGAGGGGGGATGGCACCCCCCCCTGAAATGAAAACGGTCCAAATCATCCCCCCCTGAAATAAAAACGGTCCAAATCATCCCCCCCTGAAATAAAAACGGTCCAAATCATCCCCCCTGTAAAACTGCCATCCCTCCTTTCCATCCCTTATGTCATTTCATCAATGAATGTGGTTTTACTGCTATTTCAACATTTAGAGTCATCACCAGAAAAATAACATCAGAAAAATAACTTATTTGACAATTTTCACCTGTTTCAAGTAAATTTTCACTTGAAATAAGTAGAAAAATCTGCCAGTGGAACAAGATTTATCTTCTTATTACAAGCAAAAAAATATTGTTCCACTGGCAGATTTTTCTACTTATTTCAAGTGAAAATCTACTTGAAACACGTGAGACTCTTTCGGTCTGAGCTCAGGCTCATTTGCAAGGAGTCAGACTTTTTTCTGATAGTATTTCCTGTTGGAGCCAAAATACTTTGATTTATTTTGTTTTATTTATTTAAACATAACACTAAATTAATCTCAAACTGAATATGAATTGTCATCCCCCTTATGGTGACGTCATGTTTAACCTGTCAATCAGTCTTGGTGGCTGGTTGTCATGGTAACCATTATTACCTTCCTGGGTGGTGATTGCACTCGGGTGCGACAGGGGGAAGACTGACAGTTTTTGACCGTGCAAGATGTGCAAGACGTGCAAGATGTTCAAGACGTGCAACACAGACAGACAGTGGCGTTCAGTCACAAGTTTATGTTATAAGTTTAAACAGTGGATTTATGTTCGTTTCTGGAGTGCTGCTGCATATCAAATAAATGGATTGGCATATCCTACCTGGATCCTACGTCTGAGCTTTTGAATAGGTTTAAAGCACGCGTCCTAACTAAAACCAACCCTGTTGCTCTGCTGTATAGCCTATTGGTACAGGCTTTACATTTCCTGTAAAAGCTCTTCAAAAGAAAGCGGAACTGACATACCTAGAGATATTAGCGGCACTGTTTCAACATGACGCTTTGGGGTTTTTTAACTAAAAGGAGTTACACAATCCTCATTTCCTTCTTGTTTATCTGAAATCTAACAGTTTCAACAAAGAAATCAGTAATTTACCATGGCCTGCAATTTAGAGACCAAGTTCACAACAATTTACTTTTGTACAAGATTTACAATCTAACAAGCACTCTTTAAGTATCAGAAGTATAATTAATCAATACCTAAAGTAATGTCTTTTATAGATGGTTGCATATCATTTCTAGCTGATATAATAACATGTACATCATATTTAAATATTGCAGCTCAGTCTGTCCTGATAATGTTGCGACGCCTGCACTCGACTTGTTTACTCAGCTAGCAGGCTGAAAATGAAATAACTATCCCCAAAACTCCTTATTCAGCCATCAAATCAAAGCTTTGTCCAGTTACACTTAACTGTCAAGCTAAGAATGGTTTAGACATTTAATAATGTGCTACTCAGGTGCATGGATGGAAATAATTGTGCGTTGTGAGGCAGTGGTGTTTAGATTTTATTTTGAAATGACACAAATGTGTCATTTCAATGTGTCAGATGAGTTGGAGGGGCCGCCTGGGAACTTTGCCCAGGCACCACGAGAGTCCAGAATGTCCCTGATGTTTGTGTTGGGGCTTGTTTGACGGGGACACATTTGGTGCAGAGAGACTTTTCTTGAACAATAAGGTGACAGCAATGTTGAATATTGTTACACAGTGAAAGAAACAAAAAAAACATACCTGTTACACTGAACATAATTACACTGACAGCAAATAATACTGTTACACAATAAATAAAAACAAAATATCACATTCCTAATGATATATTTGGAATTGGAACTGTTTACCTGCTGAGATCAGGTCAGCTAAATCCCCCATTGCTTTTAAATCTTTACTAAAAACATTCCCTTTTAGAAAAGATTTCATTGTGGTGTGAATATTGTTATTAATTTTAGACTTGGTAATTGCTGTCTTATATCTTATCCACTATGCTCTGTATTTTTATCTTTTTTTCATATTTTATTGTTCTTGGGAAGCACTTTGTAACTTTGTTAAGAAAGGTGCTATATAAATAAATTACTATACATATATAAAATAATTATATATATATATATATATATATATATATATATATATATATATATATATATATATATATATATATATATATATATATATATATATATATATTATTTCTAATCTTACATCACAAATGTGATGCAAGATTAGGATTTGATCATCAGAGCATGTTTACATTTGTGAATGCCGGTTGGCTGTAGCGCGTTAATCAGCAGAAATGTCTGTCCAGGGACCGTCACATGAGGGAGATCTGTCCCATGAGGCATTGAGGAGGGGAAGTGAAATGATGTAGACCTGGGTTAAAAAGCATCTCTTCTTTGTTAAAACAACCGTAGACGACTGCAGTGACTCTATGATTGGGAGAACAAACTCCAGAGGTAAGCTTATATTTTTCATTATATGTGTTGCATCACAGTGTATAAATGGTATAAAATTAAAAAAAGAAAAGAAAACATTTTTGCTTATGCATATTTAAACAAGTTTCAAACTTCAAAGAACTGAAAGGAAATGACTTTGGTGCAGGTTTCCTTCAGTTTAAACCTTAAGGCACATTTCACTGCACCTGCTGTCCAGGTGTGATGTACACCTGCTGTCCAGGTGTGATGTACACCTGCTGTCCAGGTGTGATGTACACCTGCTGTCCAGGTGTGATGTACACCTGCTGTCCAGGTGTGATGTACACCTGCTGTCCAGGTGTGATGTACACCTGCTGTCCAGGTGTGATGTACACCTGCTGTCCAAGTGTGATGTACACCTGCTGTCCAAGTGTGATGTACACCTGCTGTCCAGGTGTGATGTACACCTGCTGTCCAAGTGTGATGTACACCTGCTGTCCAGGTGTGATGTACACCTGCTGTCCAGGTGTGATGTACACCTGCTGTCCAGGTGTGATGTACACCTGCTGTCCAGGTGTGATGTACACCTGCTGTCCAGGTGTGATGTACACCTGCTGTCCAGGTGTCCTGTGCTACTTTCTGCATCAGATAATCATCATTCAAAGAAAAAGGACGTTATTGCCACACAAAAAAAACGGTTTCTCTGCAGACTTATTGACCAAAGAACATTTCTGATGGTGCAGACATGTGAGGATAAATTATCTCTCCATCTTTCTCTCTCACACACAGCTACAAATCTTCAACCTTTGAAACTA
Source organism: Cololabis saira (assembly GCF_033807715.1). Lineage (NCBI taxonomy): Eukaryota > Metazoa > Chordata > Actinopteri > Beloniformes > Belonidae > Cololabis > Cololabis saira. The sequence continues at coordinate 2,576,966 of NC_084588.1, read as the reverse complement.
AAAACTATCTGCTGTCTTCACCCTCATGTTCATTAAAAGTTATGGTAGTTTATCTTTTTGATGTTAAAACTATGTATAAGGAAAGATGTGGTTGAACATTAATTGACTGTTGATTAAAAATGAAATAGGATGTTCTGCTTTTTCGGGTGAAACGTGTCGAGTGACGGGAAATCTGAGCACTTAACTCACTAATCATCACTCATGATGCTCCAATCATTCTGTAATAGTTTTATTGTGCATGGTTCAAGACAGAGTTAATGCAGGTGTTTAGTCTAAAATGGTTAAGAATGAGGATGGAGTCAGACCCAGATGTAGGAGAGCAGGAGACAGGAGTTCCAAAAAATGGGTTTATTTTAACAAAAACAAACATCTCTGCTGAGCAGGATTCCAAAAAACTAGAGCTTAAACATAAATAAAAAAAACTAGGAAAAGCTGACATGGAAACACGGAGGTAGAAACAGTACGATCAGGGCAGATGGAAACAGGAAGCTCAAACCAGAACTGAAACACAAACATGGGCTTCAAAATAAAACAGGAAACTACCAAAACCATAAGACAAATGCTCTTATTTACAGATGAACGGACAAACACGAGGGCTGATCTGAGTTCAGCAGTAATGTAGTTTGGCAAACTGAAGTTCACCTCAAGTGTCCTGCTGAAAATCCTCTGATCACACACCAATAAAGAAATAAATAAATACAGCTCCACAGCCCGCTGTGTCTGCATCATATCAAAACCACAAAGTGAAGATTACTTACATTATAAAGGGCAAACCATCATTATTTCAAAACATTTGGGGTCCTTTTATGAATATCTGGAGAGTGTGGATGTAAGCGGTGTGGGGAGTGGATGGATGAGGCGTAGTTACTAGTGATGCTCTGCAGGGTTCTAAAATAACCTCCTTTATTTTGATACTTGAATCTTTATTCTGTGTGAATTGTACATTTGAGTTTGTATTTCTCAACTATGCACAATGGTGAAATAACTTGAGCTAACCCTTGAAACATAGAGAAACCTACTTTCTTGTTTAGTTTTTTATTTATTAAGTTTTTCTTTCTTTCTTTTTTGTTGTGCAGCTTTTTGATATCTCATAAATACCTGAATGATTCGAATGCTGGACAATAATTCAGCTGCCGTTGATGTTTCCTTTTATGTAAGAGCTCTCTTATTTTTGTGTATCATTGGAAGGAGTTTGAAAACCAAATAAAGATAATGTTGAAAAAAAAAAAGGAGCCTGAGCCTGATTGCTCGTGTCTGCGGTCCGGCTGCAGCTGAGTCTGACGTCGGAGCCAGGGGCGCCACCAGGGGGGGGCCAGGGGTGGCCACGGCCCGCGCTACAAATTTGCTGGCCACCTCACTGGCTTCAATAAAAAAAAAAAAACACTTGCCGGTCACATACAGTGAGTTTCCATGCATCAATAACCCTTTTAAAACCCGAATATTGGCAATAACCCGAATTTGCACGGCCATGTAAACACCAATAACCCCTTTGAATAACCTAAATCTGCTCATATTCAGGTTTTTAAAAACCCCAATATGACCTGGGTTACTCCTTTTAAACCTGAATATTGGGTCATGTAAACGCCAAACGGAATATCCCCATCAAACGGAACAGGAATGTGTTTTCTGCACATGCTCTGTTCACAAGGAATCCTGGTCTTTTGAGTCCAGGAAGTTCTTATAAACACGGAGAAACCAAGACCAGGAGGAGACTAATCACTTCATAAATGTAATGAAGGATATGAACATTTCTGCATTTGTAGACGCTAGAAAGTACCGGGATAGAAGATTTACAAGAAGATGAGAGAAAAGTTGCGTAAAGCAGCATTTGTTTTGAATTTGGATACAGGAAGAAGAAGCAGAAATGACGGGAATTGCGTCATCACGTTCTCCGTGCGTCGCTGGATTGATCCAGATATCCTGAATGATTAATTACCATGTAAACGGAATATTCCCAATGTTTCAGTAACCAGAATATTAGCAATAACCCCAATTTTGACTGCATGTAAACAGAGTCATAGATTCTATCGTCAGTTATGTGTTTCATCCCAAATCATTAGGGCCAAATGCATATCAGTAGATGAAAGTTCTTTAAGTATTTCTGAGCCTGTAAACTACAACAGTATAATACAATCCTGTAATGATGGCTTTTTGATGATGGTCTTGATGATGGTTTTGGTGTCCACCCCAAGAGTTTAAGTGGCCCCCTCTGGCCCCCCCTAGGAAACAGTTTTTGGAGGCCCCTGGTGGGAGCAGCTCTGAATGTTGCTCAGCACCTCCTGTGTGGTGGTGTGAGGTAGGAGAAGGGGGAGCACCGGTCCCCCCAGGTGCCGGGGTCGTGCTCCTCTACAGTCTCTTCACCGGACAGCTCCTCTTCCTCCGAGCCTCCCCTGCCGGTGCCGTGGCCCCTCCAGGGGCCCCCGTCCCGGGCCAGGGCCCCTGAGTGGCAGGCCCGGCAGACCCTGAGGCGCTTGGTGGGGTGGATGTGTGGGATCACCCGCCGGTGCTGGGAGCAGCCCCCACACACGACCAGGCCGCACTGCCGGCAGTGGTGCCGGCGCTGCGTCACGCTGAACCGGCCGGAGCAGCGCATGCAGACGGAGGAGGCCCCGTCCGGGACCCAGGCCACGGCCAAGCTGGAGCCGGCCCTGCTCTCGCTGGAGCCGGCCCTGCTCTCGCTGCTCTGCAGTCGGCGGGACCGGGAGTCAGCGATGTGCTCCATCCACGCCCGCTTCTCCTCCCGCGACGCCGCCGCCACGGAGAAGGATTTGCGCGGCGTGCGGATCAACCACTGGTTCTTCAGGGTGAGACCGTCGTCCAGGTCCTCCAGCTGGACGTCCTCTGGAAGGGGGATGGAGAAATACAGCGTTAGTGCAAGATGGAAACATCATTTTATTTTATTCTTACGGAAGAGTATTAGGGCCAGGCAGGAGAAAAATAAAAACAATATTTTAGAGGAGGAAGATTTTTTTTTCATTGTGCACTTTGAGAAAAAAGTCGACTGACCAGGGACTGAAGGCAGACGGAAAATTACTGGGCTGCCTGTTTTCAATATAATTGTTGATTCTATAATCTGGCCTTGACAGGGCGGTTTTGGACCGATCACTCTGGTCACAATCTTCCTGGTGGAATGTAAACAAGATGACTCTGCCCCCACTAACACTAACCCTCCCCTCTCCCACGAACACCTGCGGACCCTGTTTTCAGAACTGTACCGAGCCGCCTGATAACATCAAGGACATTTGGCTGAGAGCAGCTCCGGGCTAAGTTCACGGACTCATCGCTACACATACACTTACTGATAACCACACCTCCCTCAACTCAACGCCTTCCTCGGCCCCTCCCTCTTATCAGCCCCCCCCCCAACAGTCTCCGGGTTCGTGCGCCACGGAGGCCGCGGCGCTCACTTAGATTAACTGTGCCGGGACCCCCCCCACCACAGTTTAAGATTAAGATTCCCAGAATATTCTATTTTTTTTAGATAGGATATTTGAGTGTTCTTAAGCTGTAAACCATGATCAGCAATATTAAAATAATAAAAGGCTTCCAGATCCAGAATGTATGACTTTTTTGTTTTTGTAATTGCATTACAGAAAATCACAATATTCTAATTTTCTGAGACAGTCCTGTATATTGATTGGTAATATTTTCTTATGAGCTTATTTCCCCATAATTGGCAGAGATAATAATAATATTAATCCATGTGTTGCTCACCCAGGGGGATGACCTGCTGCCGGGTGTACCAGCGTCCGTGCAGGACGATGCTCCCGTACACCAGCAGGTCGTTGAACAGGAAGAAGGCTTTGTCCTGCGTCCTGCGGCGGCTCTGCTTGGTCAGCCGGCCCTCGCCCACCAGAACCCGGCCCGGGGCACACAGGGGCCTCCCCGAGGCCCCGAACGACAGCTCCACAGCATGGATGCGCTGCAGGTTCTTCTGGTCCACGCTCAGCTCATCCACCATGGTGTAAATCCGTTTGTTTGCTTCAGCAAACTGCAGTTTACTATTGCTGTCGTTGTTTTCAATGAAGCAGTAAAAGAAGTCGATAGTTCCACAAGTGCGCCCACAAGTACGTTTCTCTCTAACTGACAGCGTCCTTGCAGCCAGGCCTTATTTATAGGCCTGGGCCGTGACGTCAGGGGCTTTCCACAGAAGCTCCAGCTTGAGGAACATATTTAGCAAGAACTACATTTGAGCTCAGAAAGCGAGTTCCGGGAAGTTGTGAAGAAAAAAGTAAATCAACATTTGTCAGTTGAGGAAAATGCTTTTGCGGCTGTACACCCAAACATTACCTGTGATTTTAAACATTGACTATGTACAGGACTGTCTCAGAAAATTAGAATATTGTGATGAAGTTCTTTATTTTCTGTAATGCAATTAAAAAAACTAAAATGTCATACATTCTGGATTCATTACAAATCAACTGAAATATTGCAAGCCTTTTATTATTTTAATATTGCTGATTATGGCTTACAGTTTAAGATTAAGATTCCCAGAATATTCTAATTTTTTGAGATAGGATATTTGAGTTTTCTTAAACTGTAAGCCATGATCAGCAATATTAAAATAATAAAAGGCTTGCAATATTTCAGTTGATTTGTAATGAATCCAGAATGTATGACATTTTTGCATTACAGAAAATAAAGGACTTTATCACAATATTCTAATTTTCTGAGACAGTCCTGTATGTAATAAAAATGATTTTCCATTCTAGCCAGTGAGTGAGAGTTGAGATGTCTCTAGGATCAGCTGGAGACATCACACAACAAGCAGTTACAAAAGTAGAATCTTAACTTGACCAATAGTGTGAGCGTTTTTTCAGCGTAGCTGAGACGGGGCTTCCCTCTCTTCCATCTTCTTGACAAAGTGAAAATAGGGAAGGAAGTAGTTCTAGAAATCTGTTTATATGCAACTTAGGAGACAAATCCTGGTTAAAAATGACTCGCCAGGCCGTCACAGCAATACTACTGTACACGGGGGTAATTCCATCCCAGTTGCTACACAAGTGTATTTTTGGAAGTGCTGACAAATATTCTTGTTAAGATTTAGAGTTTTTGCAGTGATCCATGTTACTTATCCTGTGAAGGACAGAGTCATATTGATAAGTTCAGAAAAGTGTTTTTTATTGTTGTGTTTTGATGTATTTGATGTAAGCCCAGTGGATATAGGTTTTCTTAAGCTGTAAGCCATGATCAGCAATATTAAAATAATAAAAGGCTTGCAATATTTCAGTTGATTTGTAATGAATCCAGAATGTATGACATTTTTTTTTTTTTTTTTTTAAATTGCATTACAGAAAATAAAGAACTTCATCACAATATTCTAATTTTCTGAGACAGTCCTGTATATTGATAAGGAGGGAACTAGTTTGGTTGCTAGGTGACCACAAGAGAAATACACTCTGTAAATGTAGTAATAACCCGTCTTTATGTGTACTTGTGCATTCATTCATGTATCTAACCAGAAATCTTATTCCAGATTAATTTATGAAACTCTTGAGCTGGACACGGTCCCTAAACAAACTCTCAACGCAGCAAAAACCTGTCACATCTAAAGGAACACAGTTAAAGATCATTCGGAGCCGGCCTGATTTTATAAATGGACCAGACACGACACGACATCCATTTTAGTGAAATTGTATCAAAAACCTTTATTTTTAGATACCACTACTACCACTACTAATACCCAGAACTCGAGTTGTAAAAAACAATCAGGGGGTTGGTGGATTTGATCATATGGGGACAGATAATTTGTGCTGATTACAAATAATATAATATATTCCAAATAATAGCAGTGACCAAAACACCTGCAGAAATACTGCAGGAATGACATAGCAGCAGTTAAATGCAGCCTTCTGTAAGCTTTAAATATCCACTGGGCTTACATCAAATACATCAAAACACAACAATAAAAAACACTTTTCTGAACTTATCAATATGACTCTGTCCTTCACAGGATAAGTAACATGGATCACTGCAAAAACTCACAATCTTAACAAGAATATTTGTCAGCACTTCCAAAAATACACTTGTGTAGCAACTGGGATGGAATTACCCCCGTGTACAGTAGTATTGCTGTGACGGCCTGGCGAGTCATTTTTAACCAGGATTTGTCTCCTAAGTTGCACGTAAACAGATTTCTAGAACTACTTCCTTCCCTATTTTCACTTTGTCAAGAAGATGGAAGAGAGGGAAGCCCCGTCTCAGCTACGCTGAAAAACCGCTCACACTATTGGTCAAGTTAAGATTCTATTTTTGTAACTGCTTGTTGTGTGATGTCTCCAGCTGATCCTAGAGACATCTCAACTCTCACTCACTGGCTAGAATGGAAAATCATTTTTATTACATACAGGACTGTCTCAGAAAATGAGAATATTGTGATAAAGTTCTTTATTTTGTGTAATGCAAAAACGTCATACATCCTGTATTCATTACAAATCAACTGAAATATTGCAAGCCTTTTATTATTTTAATATTGCTGATCATGGTTTACAGTTTAAGAAAACTCAAATATCCTATCTCAAAAAATTTGAATATTCTGGGAATCTTAATCTTAAACTGTAAGTAATAATCAGTAATATTAAAATAATAAAAGGCAATATTTCAGTTGATTTGTAATGAATCCAGAATTAATGACATTTTAGTTTTTTTAATTGCATTACAGAAAATAAAGAACTTTATCACAATATTCTAATTTTCTGAGACAGTCCTGTATCTCCTGGCGGGGCTCGGCTCTCAGACTGCAGGCCTGGCCCCGTCCTCCTCGTGGAACCAGGGACCGGTTTGTGTTTTGGGGTGCAACCTGTCCCCCTTTAAGGCTTTAAACTTTTCTCAGCCCAGCCCCTTTAGTTCTGCTGCTATCAGCAGAAACTACTGGCTGACCTCCCATGATGCACTTCTTCTCTCCTATGTTTGTCATTACTAGGGTCCCTTGAAAAACAGAATCGTCCCGTATTTATAAACTAAAGTCTGTGTCCCGTATTGAGCTGAAAAGAGACGTACTTTGTCCTGTATTACTGTGAGAGTCAGAAAATAGTCATAAAATACCAATGGAAAATGGCATTGAGCTGATGAGTTCATAAGTTATTTTGTTCTGTTTTACTCCAACTGTAGCTACAGTCATGGCCTTTGAGACACAAATATGTTTAGTTTTCTACAGACTTTCTGTTTGCACTTTTGTTATTGCACTAAAAATGTGCACTATTACAGAATGGATGTTTGGCTTTCTTTCTATTGTTTTATATTAATTTATACTATTTTAAGTTAAGCAGGACAGGTTTCTGTTTAAGAAAGATACTTATTTTATTCAGTTCATTTTGTTATTTTGTATTAAAGTGAATTGCTGGATAATAATTTGTTTTCCATGTGTTCATGGCATTCAAAAATATGCATCTAATTCAATTCAGGTTCGAGTCAAATGGTTAAAAAATGGTTTCACTCACAAAAAAAGGGGCTAAAGAAATTCTGAGTGAAGGGATGTGGGTGAAGGCCTGCAGCCTCGGTGGCCGTACCGGCCTGCAGCTTTACCCAGGACTGCTCTGAGAGCCGTCACCCCCGTAGACATGGAGGAGGAAGTCTGCTGAACAGAAACACCACACATTCTCTGAAACAGAACAGGAACCAGGGACCATTACTCAACGTTTGTTAGGAGTTTATGAAATTGTTCAAGGTTTGAGGGGTTTTCTATAGGATTCTACACTGGTGGTATGAGTTGAGTTCTTCTTTAGGTGAAGACAATGAAGAGAAACAAAAGTTTTAAAACTGAGTTTTTCTCAAAGTTTAACTGATCTTAGGTATTTGCTGAGTTAGCATCTCAAGTAAGAAACAATCAGCAGGATAAATATGGCTGAAAGTGACATGTTTAAGTTTCTTTCTCCACAGATAAGGTCCAACATCGGCTCCTATAACGTCCACAACACCTCCCTTTTCAGTCTAAATATGACTGGATTGATGACCACGTGTGTATTTCTCTCCTCCCTCTGTGGTTTGAGAGAAGTGAAGCTCCGGCTGGAAAACATTGTGCATGATATAATAAAAGCTTGTAATAACTTTTGATTCTGTTCCCTGGTTTTCTTATGGAGCACCAGACAAACAAACAACGATCTTAACAGTTTTCTGTCCAAAAAAATGGAAAAACCAGCCAAACAATGGCAACCCTTTAACATGTTCACTACATCTACCTCACGTTGGAGCTCCACCAGGGAACGGGGTTTTGAGTAAAATCACCAAGAACGTATTTTTGGGAGACATAATGTTGGAAACATGGAATGTAAAAGACAAAAAACTGCCGACTATACTGTTGGCAGCCAGTAATGTGTTACAAGGAAATGGTTCAAAGTAGAACTATGGACGACTGGATTGGGATCATCTAGATCTATGTTATGGAGAAGATCTTCCTCCCTCAAGGCTGAGAAAGAAAACTTTGATAAGATCTGGTCCAAATGGACTGAGTATGTGAAAGCAATCACATCTGATTTCATGTCAACTATTTTTTATGTGATGTAATGATTGTAAACATGGGTGCTCCCTGGTTCTGTTTTTTATTTTTCTGTTATTGTTTCTGATTACTGTTCATAAAAAACACCTGGAGGACAGTAGGGACAAAATCATTTAAGTTAAAGATTGAATGTAAAAACGTGTAAGATGGAATCCTGCTGTTCTAAATGAAAAGAGAATTTCAAAAAAAAATAAAAAAATCACCAAGAACGTAAAAACATGTTTTATTTTATGTGTTAACAGAATGCTGGACAACAGCCTGACGGAGGAGAGTTTTTTGTTGCTCCGTCTCTGCTCAGTCCGGCTGGTGGAAGTTTTTCCTTCACAAAAACGGACAACGGGGGAAAAAAAGCCTTTACAAAAAAGTCAAGGTCCCACAACGGTGAATCAAAAACAGTGTTGGCGTCAGCAGCTCTGGCAGAGCGGGTTTAGGGGGTTCAGGGAGTTCAGGGGGTTGAGGGGGTTCAGGGGGTCCAGGGAGTTCAGGGGGGGCCGCCGGTCCCGGCCCTCCCGGGGCGTCAGCACCTCCCGGGGCGACACCGACGCCCTCACAGGTCGATGCTTCCCTTCACCTTGAACTTCTTGGCGGAGCGTTCGCTGGCTCGCTGCTCAAACTTGCTGCCGAAGATGTGCGAGACGAAGCCGTTGATCTCCACGGAGAAAACGCTGTTCCTCTTAGGAATCACTGGGACGGAGACAGCAGAGGAACAACCGTGTTAACCCTTCTCACCGTGTGGGATTACTTCTGCAACAACATCCGATCATGCACTTCCTCCCTGACCTGAGCGGCCTGTTGTCGTCTGGAAGCTGCACCGTGTGGAGGAGATCCAATAGCCACCCTGGCTACTGGAGCTTTTTCAGAAATGTATTTTTTTTCCCTTTTTTTTTCCTTCTTTTTTTCTTCCTTTTTAATCTCGACATTTCAACTTTATCGACATTTCGACTTTTTTCTCGATATTTTGACTTTTTTCTTGACATTTTGCCTTTCGCCATTTGCCTTCATTCTAAGGCTTATACAAGACCTTTCATTTTTTGCGGCATCAGACATATTAGTTTTTTGTGTTTTTGGCTCTAAAACATGTTGTGTTGCCGACCCCTGCACTAGAACAATACATGATTGTATACAGTGAACAGTTTTAGGACAGGGGGCGTTTCATTTGTACTTCTCACCTAAACATATTGAAATGAACTGAATTTGAAATAGTTCAAAATGAAAATAGTGAACTATGAATGTGAACAGTTCATTTTCAAACTATGTGAACTGAACTCTGAACTAGTTCATGAGAAGTAGGAACTTGCACAACACTGACCATGACGGGAAGAGTTCCCCCGCAAGGAAGACACTCAGGGTTTTATCGGTATCACTGGATCTCTTCTGCTGTAGAGGATCTTAGCTTCCCCACGGCAACCAACAGAGCAGCAGTTTGGTTCATCACGGTTGCTATGAGCAACAGACCCTCATTGTAACGAGCAGAAGGACATTAGCAGGGGAAGATCTCCAACCTTTCAGTTTGTCGTCTTTGGTGATGATTTTGAAGACGTGCTTGAACTCCTGCACTAGGATCCCCGAGGCTCCCACGTATGACGGACACCGGGACCGGACCACTGCAGGGAAACAACAGTGTCAGCGCTGCAGCCGGGTGGACTGGTGCTCACCTGGACACCCTGAAGCAGCCGCACGCTGGAACACAACCTGGATGAAGAGGTTGTGTAGTTGTGGTCTGTGCACGTAGAAGACCTCGCCATCGTCTCACCCATAGACATTTATACGTAGACGCCCCATTGAGCACTGAGCCGTACGTCAACGTCGCCGCCATATTGGATGTTCAAGACTGATGTAAACTAATACAAGTAAATGGACTTATTTTCATAAAGCGCCTTTCTACAAAGAAATGTACGTTTTACGTCTCATTTATTCATTCACACACGCACTAATATACTTGGAAACAGTTAGGCACCAAATATAATATATTTAATTTTCTCAGATGGCAAAAATAAGAACTTTATTGATCCCACATAGGAGTAATTCATGTTATATCAGCTATAGAGAACAAGGTAGTGCAGAAAAACAATATATATCCCCCCTCACAAAAATAAGAAAAATAGAGAAACATATTTTCTCATCAACAAAACGTTATTTTATTGTCTGAAAAATTGTTCAAATGTTATTTTGTTGTCTGAAAAATGGTTCAAATATCTTATTTTTTTATTTGAAAAAAAAAGTAATTTGTTCTGTTTCTCTATTTTTCTTATTTTTATGAGGGGGATATATATTGTTTTTCGGCACTACCTTGTTCTCTATAGCTGATATAACATGAATTACTCCTATGTGGAATCAATAAAGTTCTTATTTTTGCCATCTGAGAAAATTAAATATATTATATTTGGTGCCTAACTGTTTCCCAAGTATATTAGTGCGTGTGTGAATGAATAAATGAGACGTAAAACGTACATTTCTTTGTAGAAAGGCGCTTTATGTAAATAAGTCCATTTACTTGTATTAGTTTACAGCGCAGTCTTGAACATCCAATATGGCGGCGACGTTGACGTATCGCAGCAGCGGGCAAGAACACTGGATGGGGCGTCTACGTAAATAAGTCTATGGTCTCACCATTTAACATCATAATTAGGGATGGGAATCGAGAACCGGTTCTTGTTGAGAACCAGTTCCCAGTGTTTCAATTCTTTGGGATCGTTTGTGTTCTTTGCAAACGATTCCCTTATCTATTCCAGTGGGAATGACGTCACCGTGCACCGTAGTTACGTAACGTGCGCATTCACGCCTAGCAGGAAAACATGGCGACAAGGCGGCATAAACGCTCAAAAGTTTGGTTACATTTTACCAAAAACGATGACAACAGGGCGACTTGCAATACTTGCAATGCGGACATTTCAACAATGGGAGGAAACACTCGCAACATGCAAAAGAAGATCCACTCTGAGCCCGGAGTGAAGCTTCTCAACCGTAGCAGCTACAACGTTAGCCGGTCCTCTACTGTTAAAGCAGTACAATGGAACTTTCAGCTTTGGTTGAGTTTGGCGGCTCCTTTGGACCAAAGCGGTAGTGCTTTACCAGTAGTGTGGAAGGGTTCCCACCATGCTCCTCAAAGTTACATAGTGCCAGTGAAGGAGATACAGATCCCTCAGACCATGACAGAGGTTCATTAAACCTGTTGGAAGTTGATGTTGATGAAATATTAGATTAAGCTGGAAAGGTTACATAGTGTTGCTTTAACACTGCAGGTAACTAACAAACTGCCTATCATGTTAGCTCCACTTGCCTTATTGTAAAACCTGCTATTACTAGCTACTTACAGGACTGTCTCAGATAATTAGAATATTGTGATAAAGTCCTTTATTTTCTGTAATGCAAAAATGTCATACATTCTGGATTCATTACAAATCAACTGAAATATTGCAAGCCTTTTATTATTTTAATATTGCTGATCATGGCTTACAGCTTAAGAAAACTCAAATATCCTATCTCAAAAAATTAGAATATTCTGGGAATCTTAATCTTAAACTGTAAACCATAATCAGCAATATTAAAATAATAAAAGGCTTGAAATATTTCAGTTGATTTGTAATGAATCCAGAATGTATGACATTTTTGTTTTTTTAATTGCATTACAGAAAATAAAGAACTTTATCACAATATTCTAATTTTCTGAGACAGTCCTGTATGTTAAATGAATCCCTTCTCATGCATTACATTTAGATGAGGATGACGAGAGACGTAGTGTGACTGCTCAGACGCTGCAGTACCAGCTCCAGTCACCGCTAGCTTCTCCTGTCATCAACACCTCACTTCTATTTTTTTGTTCAAAGATATACAACAAAGTAGATGCTAATTGACCCGTTTGTTTGTTCTCCTTTTTTCCAGATGAAAATCGATAAAGAATCGAATCGTTAAACAGAATCGAAAATGGAATTGGAAAAATCTTATCAATTCCCATCTCTAATGGTAATACAGGTCAAATGTTAGCGAGCATGTCGACGTTGAAGAAGGCTAAAAAGCTACCTGTGATGATGGCGCCGTGGAAGTCTGCCTTCAGGAACTTCTGCTGCACGAACTGAGGATTACTGGAGAAACAACGTCACAGTGAATACGCGGTTTCCATGCATCAATAACCCTTTAAAACCCAAATTTTGGCAATAACCTGAATCTGCACGGCCATGTAAACACCAATAACCCCTTTGAATAACGGAATTTGCTCATATTCAGGTTTTTAAAAACCCCAATATGAGCCCTGGGTTACTCCTTTTAAAACCTGAATATTGGGTCATGTAAACGTAACGGAATATCCCCATCAAACGGAACATGAATTTGTTTTCTGCACATGCTCTGTTCACAAGGAATCCTGGTCTTTTGAGTCCAGGAAGTTCTTCTAAACACGGAGAAACCAAGACCAGGAGGAGACTAATCACTTCATAAATGTAATGAAGGATATGAACATTTCTGCATTTGTAGACGGTAGAAAGTACCGGGATAGAAGATTTACAAGAAGATGAGAGAAAAGTTGCACGAAGCAGCATTTGTTTTGAATTTGGATACAGGAAGAAGAAGCAGAAATGACGGTAATTGCGTCATGATGTTCTCCGTGCGTCGCTGGTTTGATCCAGATATCCTGAATGATTAATTACCATGTAAACGGAATATTCTGAATGTTTCATTAACCGGAATATTAGCAATAACCCCAATTTTTACTGCATGTAAACGTAGTCATAGTCACTGTTGTGGACAGAATACGCAGTAGCAACCACGTGCGTGTTTGAACCAGCAGGAGTAAGTCTGAGGGAGGAGCTCCTGCTGTCTTGCCTTGACGGTTTCAATCCCCCACAGAGGTCGGTGATGTACTGTCTCCAGAGGTCGTGCAGAGGCAGGAACAGCTCGTACCTATGACGATAACGACAGAGACAGTGAAGCAAGTGAGAGAGGTCGGCCTGCACACACGACAGACCCCGTCCACCCAACACACCTCTGGTGTTCAGGTTTAATCTGGAAGATCTTCAGCTTCCTCTTCTGACACGCGTTCAGCCCCTTGGCTTTCTTCTTGTTTCTGTCGGCCCGGTCTTTCTTGGCCCGGCCGTAGCCCAGGATCACGGCCTTGTGTTTGAGCATGTCCTTGACGTCGTGGCGCGGAGCGTGCTGCACGCTGCTCTCCAGGAAGGCCTCAGTGAAGGCCGCCGCCCGGGAGCTGCTCTGAGGCTAGAGACCACACGGAGAACCAAACACACTGGCTGCAGCCTTTCTCTTTCTTTCATAGTTCTTTTTACTGATTTTCACTTGCACATAAACAAAACATTAAACATTCCCTCCCCACAACGAACTTCCCTTACCCCTGCTGTCACTCAATGATGTTAGGCTTAGGCCCTGTCCCAAAATTCCCACTACTCCTCGTTTTCATCACTACCCCTAAATTTTGCGTGTTCCCGGGAGGGTAGTGGTGTCCCAATTCCTCTTTCCACCTAGGGGGAGTGAAGAAAACTAGTGTAGTGACTATGAATCTGTCCCTACGGAGCGAGTGTTTTCCGATGTTCACTAGCTGATCTAGGGACAGAAAAATTTCCCAGAATGCTTTTTGTCGTCATTTGCAGACTGAATTAAAAAAAAAACATGGCGGACATTTCTTATTTTTTAGTGAATAAAATCAATATTTTGAGTTAGTTTCTGCATAAAAAGGCATTTTGATTACATTTCTAGCGAGAAATATATATTTTACTTTCATAATATTCAATTTTTCAATTCAATTCAATTTTATTTATATAGCGTCTAATACAACAGATGTTGTCTCTAGACGCTTTCCAGAGATCCAGAACATGAACATAAACATAAACATAAACATAAACATAAACATAAACATAAACATAAACATAAACATAAACCCCGAGCAATTATTACATAAACAATGGCAGGTAAAAACTCCCCTAGTGGGAGAAAAACCTTAAGCCAAACAGTGGCAAGAAAAACTCCCCTTTAGGAGGGAAGAAACCTGGACCAGGACCTGGATCATAAGGGGGGACCCATTCACTCAGTGAATGTACATAATCACTCGTTTGCCCGTTGTTGCAAAGTCTTTTTCAAACCTCGCCAGAATAAAGGCTGATTTATGGTTCCGCGTAACACCAACGTTACACCACCAAGGTTACGCGGCGACGCGCGCCGTAACCTACGCCGCAGCTCTGCGTTGGTGTAACGTGGAACCATAAATCAGCTCCGGAGCCGGCAGGCAGAAATCTCGAAATTTTCAGAGCAAATTTCTTAACAGGCGTAGCTACAACTGTTAGATTTCATCTATTAAACCAACATTTATCTTCCTAAATGATTTATTTCAGCCAGCAGTAATTCTCCACAGAGCTGCAGGTTTCTCCCCGGGACGACGGTGCAGGTTAACCCGACCGTGAGCTGCTGCTGCTCCGAGCCGGCGGCTCTTCCCCCAAAACATCGGGTCAAATTTCTTAACAGGCGTTATTTGGATAAACTGAGCCCAGGTTGGGGATCTTAACGGTTACTTTTACGCCTGAAAAAATATTAAAACTTAATAAAGTGGAATATTAACAGCGCTACAGCTGAAATTTATCAATCAATCAATCAATCAATCAATCAAGCAATTAAAACAGCTTCTAGCTCTCAGCTTCCTGATTTTAGGGGTGGTGCTGAAAGTAGGAGTAAGGGGAGTATTGGGACAGACCTGGGAAGATTTCAAGTGCCCTAAAATCTGTCCCTTCCTTTTTAGGTGTAGTGAAAGAAAGTAGGGGGTGTATTGGGATTGGGCCTAGGTGTGCAAGCTTTTTCTAAATACGGGTTTGTGCTGCACAAATGACATGAAAATAATAATTTGCACAGCAAGACCGGAGCAGGTGTATATTCTAGTTTAACTGTGATCCTGCACCCCCTTACCTTAACACCAAGAACCTGCACCAGATCTTGAGGAACCGGCGTCCGAACAAGGTGCTCTGTTGAGAGGACACAAACCCCCAGCGTTAGGACACCTGAGCGTGTTCCCACCTGTGAAACAGGCCGGCTCGTTCCAGATGTGCAGTTTTGACTTGAATGATTTACAGCAGGGGTGTCAAATGTGCGGCCCGCTAGAATGCATTTGCCGATTTTATTTCTTTGTAGACGGTTGTTTATTTTTATTAACTGACTACTATTATATATTTTCGCAGGAAAAATATCACTGCTAAAAAAGATGATAGAAGATATTTATTCTGAGAATTTCAGTTTTGAATACGAGGATAGTGACAAAGTAAAACAGTTAAAAGAAGTGCTGACTTTTTCGGCACACTGGGGTAAATATCCGCGCCAATTTTTAAAAATAAATACACTTAATTGTACTGGAAAAATCTCTAAATCACAAAGAAACACTCTCAGATGTAATAAGAAAGATTTTGCTTTTAATTACATTTCCTATAAAAAAGCGAAATATAAAAAAAACATACTTGTTTCTGTTTATATTTGTAAAATGATATTAAAAGTATCTTACATAATTTGAAAAAAAATGAGAAATCTCAAGAAAAGATCCTGAAGAAATATATTTTACATAATTAGAGTGTAAACAAAGTGCATATTTCCTTTAAAATTAACTAAACTGATATTGGATTAGATAACAAAAGTAAAAAACAAGAATTAGAAAAAAAAAAAAAAAATTTGCACCGTTTTTGTTATTTTGAGCATGCGGCCCGCGAGAAAAAAATTGGTCAAATCCGGCCTGCCAAGCAAAATTTACAGTCTTTGTGGACACATGAACAAACACTGCAGATCATTTCAAGCGCTAACTTCTGAAACTGCACATACAGTTGTGTGAAAAAGTGTTTGCCGCCTTCCTGATTTCTTGTGTTTTTTGCATGTTTGTCGCACTTAAATGTTTCAGATCATCAAACAAATCTAAATATTACACAAAGATAACACAAGTAAACACAAAATGCAGTTTTTAAATGAAGGTTTTTATTATTAAGGCAAAATAAAAATCCAAACCTACATGGCCCTGTGTGAAAAAGTGATTCCCCCTAAACCTAATGCTCAGCAGCAACAACTGCAGTCCAGCGTTTGCCATAACTGGCAATGAGTCTTTTCCAGCTGTGGAGGAATTCTGGTCCACTCATCTTTGCAGAATTGTTGTAATTCAGCCACATTGGAGGGTTTTCTAGCATGAACCTCCTTTTTAAGGTCATGCCTCAGCATCTCAATGGGATTCAGGTCGGGACTTTGACTAGGCCACTCCAAAGTCTTCATTTAGTTTTTCTTCAGCCATTCAGAGGTTGGACTTGCGTGTGTGTTTTGGATCTTTGTCCTGCTGCAGAACCCAAGTGGCTTCAGCTTGAGGTCACCAACAGATGGCCGGACATTCTCCTTCAGGATGTTTTGGTAGACAGCAGAATTCATGGATCCATTTACCACAGCAAGTCTTCCAGGTCCTGAAGCAGCAGAACAGCCCAGACCATCACACTACCACCACCATGTTTTACTGTTGCTAGGATGTTCCTGTTCTGAAATACTGTGTTACTTTTACACCAGATGTAATGGGACATAAACCTCCCAAAAAGTTCAACTTTTGTCTCGTCAGTCCACAGAGTATTTCCCCAAAAGTCTTGGATCATCAAGATGTTTTCTGGCAAAACTGAGACGAGCCTTTATGTTCTTTTTGCTCAGCAGTGGTTTTGGTCTTGGAACTCTGCCATGCAGCCATTTCTGCCCCGTCTCTTTCTTAAGGTGGAGTCATGAACACTGACCTTAACTGAGGCAGGTGATCCTGCAGGTCTCTGGATGTTGTTCTGGGTCTTTACTGACCTTAACTGAGGCAGGTGATCCTGCAGGTCTCTGGATGTTCTGGGTCTTTACTGACTCTTGGATGAGTCGTTGCTGCTCTTGGGGTCATTTTGGTCGGTTCCTCCTGGGAAGGTTCACCACTCTTCCATGTTTTCTCCATGTGTGGATAACGGCTCTCACTGTGGTTCACTGGAGTCCCAAAGCTTTAGAAATGGCTTTGGAACCTTTTCCAGACTGATAGATCTCAATTACTTTGTTTCTCCTTAGTTCCTGAATGTCTTTGGATGCAGCATGATGTCTAGCTTTTGAGGATCTTTTGATCCACTTCACTTTGTCAGGCAGGTCATATTTAAGTGATTTCTTGATTGAGAACCGGTGTGGCAGTATTCAGGCCTGGGTGTGAACTCAGCTTTCCAAACATGTGATAAACCACAGTTAATTTATGTTTTAACAGGGGGGAAGAGAAAATCACTGTTTCACACAGGACTATGTGGGTTTGGATTTTTATTTCCCCTTAATAATAAAAACCTCTATTTAAAAACTGCATTTTGTGTTTACTTGTGTCATCTTTGTCTAATATTTAAATTTGTTTGATGATCTGAAACATTTAAGTGTGACAAACATGCAAAAAAAATAAGAAATCAGGAAGGGGAAAACACTTTTTCATCAACTATGTGACAGCAATGATCACTTCCTAACTACGAGTTCTCTTTACCTGGGCTCCTTTAAAGCTCCACTTTCAAACTTAATCATATTCTAACCACTGACTCTTTTTAACCCTTCCCCACAGCAGCACTTACCCTCCATCGCCGCAGTTTGTTGCAGAAAGTCGTGAAACTGGGAGCAGAAATGAAAACATAACCACGTGTTTCCTCCTCCTCTTCTTCTCCTGTTCACCGCAGCGCTCTCCTCCGCCTCTCCTCACTGCTGCCCCCTGCTGGCGCCGGCCCGCTCCTACACCGAGGGACAGAGCTGTGTCTCACTGCTGCCCCCTGCTGGAGCCGGCCCGCTCTTACACCGAGGGACGGAGCTGTCCCTCACTGCTGCCCCCTGACGGTCCGCTCCTACACCGAGGGACAGAGCTGTGTCTCACTGCTGCCCCCTGGGGGTGACGGTCCGCTCCTACACCGAGGGACGGAGCTTCTTATTCTTCTTCGCTTTAACTTTAACTTTAAGGTGCATACCGCCACCTACTGTACAAGAGTGTCCCAAAAGTGTGTAATCATTTCATTTAGCCTATTTTAAATTCTATTTATCAGCCTAGTGTCTTTTAAGAAATGAATCAGTCTTTCTGGTGATTTCACCCCCCTCTCCCTCTGTTCCCAGGATCCCCCTCTAATTCCACTCACGTCCTGCCTCTCTCACTTTTTCCTGTAGCCTGTTACAATACATTAGAATATGTTCACTGTTTTCTTTGACTCCACAGTTCTCACACTTATCACTATCCCTTTTTCCCATAACATACAAAGTGCCATTTAATCCTGTGTGATCCAGTCTGAGTCTTGTTATGACTATTTCCTCCTTCTGTTCCTTTCTGTATAATTCTTTGTTATGATAAACTTTTGTATTTTGTGATATCCCTGTCCTTTCTGATCTTCCTCCCACCTTTTCTGCCACATTTCCATTCCTTTCTTCTTTATGATTGCTTTACCTTCTCCTTTTCCTAGTGGAACTGCTATTGTTATTTCGTTTTGCAGAGCCATTTCTGCTCATTTATCAGCACCCTCGTTCCCTGTTCCTCCCTCATGTGCTGGTACCAACAGAACTGTACGTCTATGCCACATCTGTGTATTCTTATAAACTATGATAAATATCGATGAGTAAGTCTTCTCTGCAAGTTGTTGATGATTGTATACTTTCCAATACAGCTATTGAATCTGTGCAACCACCACCTTACCAGGACTGACCTCTTCCACCCACTGAAACGAGGGACACAGCTGTCCTGTATTCTCACTGAAAAGCAGAGCCGGTGTTCTGACCATTTCTGCTACCTGCCGAGAAATGCTACTTCCTGGTTCTGCGCATGCGCACACTCGATTTTCAAAGTTTGATTGCCACGCTAAATTGATAATATGGGATGTTGAGTATTTGATCCTTCAAAATAAACTACCCATGACATGAATTGCATTACACTTTGTGAACATTATATGATAAAGAGAGGAAGAAAAAAAAACAATTATATCGCTTTATTTGATATTCATTCAGTCATTGGCCTTTATTTAACCAGGCAGGTCATTAAGAACATTCTTAATTACAATAACGGCCTGACAAGAGACAAGGACCACTTGGGGGAAAAAGGAAGTGGTTTAGGGAGTAAAACACAGTAAAATTGTAGCTCTACAAAGGTAGAAAACCATTAGGGAGCATTTTTTGACAAAGCAGCAGAAATTGGCAGAACACCGGCCCAATGCATAAGCGAACTAAAGGCTGATTTATGGTTCCGCGTTACACCAACGCAGGGCCCACGCCGTACGGTGCGCGTCGCCGCGTACCCTACGGCGGAGGCTACGGCTTCGATTTAACGCGGACCATAAATCAGGCTTAAGCGGCTGCTTAGGGCCCCGTGACCACTAGGGGGCCCCCAAGAGTTAAAAAATGAAATAAAAAATACTTTTTTTTTTTAATTTATAACTTTAAATATTAAGTGTAAATCACCCCCAGTTTTTGTGTATCAGTTTGTGGAATCAAACTGTGGAACGATTTGAATTTGGAGTTAAAAGAATAAAACAATTTAAGAAGAAATATAAAGACAGTTTATTTGAGGTATAAAAGTGAAGACTGTGTTTAAAGATCAGCAGCTGTGTGTTCTGCTATTTATCATGTTGTCTTTGTATGTTTATATACTTAGATATACGTATTATATTTATATCATAGTTATATTATATTTATGATAGAGCTTACGTTTGGTATTAAACAGGTTATTTTTGTAAAAATGATATATATATATATTTATACAAATTAGTGTATAATATAAAACGTAAATACAGGCATATAATTTATGTTTAGTTGTAGAAAGGGGGTGGGATTAAATAAATTTATACTTCCTCCCACTCCTGTTCGAACATGTAACTGAAATATGTGTTTTGATGTGTTTTTTTTTCTTTATGTGGTGGAATGCCCACCTGTATTTGTTTCTCTTATCTTTTCTTCTTGTTTTTTTATACAGGTTCAAAATAAATAAAACGAACGAACGAACGAACGAACCCTGGTCGACAGTAACAATTCAACTCTCCAGGAACTCTGAACCTCATCATTATTGTTAATAATGTTCCTCATCTTTAAAACGTCCCCACTGAATCGTAACATGAGGCTTGACTCAACAGATGTAACTTGTATGGCTGGAATGGCTTGGAGCAAGTTTATATCTAATAGATTCTGGTTTTTAAAGCAACATTGTAAATTATATTGTGCTGCTGGCTCACCAGTCCAGCTAAAACGGCTTCTCTCTTCCCTTCCTTTAGGCATTTGAAACTGTTTGACATCTTGTTTTGGTTTGGGCCCGTTTGCTTTAGACATGCTTTAGAACTTTGTGGTGCCAGTTTTGCAAAGTGCTGGAAACATTTCCTCACAGATCTCGGCCCATGTTTTACATTTTTGCCGGCTGAATTCTCCCGTTCAGCCACATCCCAAAAGTGCTCTAGTCTACGCCAAATAAACTGGATTGAATTGGAATGAAAAAGATTATAAGCACATTATAACAAACTAGTTCTGACTGGGTTATATACAGGACTGTCTCAGAAAATTAGAATATTGTGATTTTCTGTTATGCAATTACAAAAACAAAATGTCCTACATTCTGGATTCATTACAAATCAACTGAAATATTGCAAGACTTTTATTATTTTAATATTGCTGATCATGGTTTACAGTTTAAGAAAACTCAAATATCCTAACTCAAAAAATTAGAATATTCTGGGAATCTTAATCTTAAACTGTAAACCATGATCAGCAATATTAAAATAATAAAAGGCTTGCAATATTTCAGTTGATTTGTAATGAATCCAGAATGTATGACATTTATTTTTTTTAATTGCATTACAGAAAATAAAGAACTTTATCACAATATTCTAATTTTCTGAGACAGTCCTGTATTTTCTTTAATTGGACTTACCTTGAATGTGGTTTCTTTTTCTGTCAAAGTGCCCTGATATTACTTTTGTTGTGATTTGGTCCAACATACATGAAGTAAAGTAAAGTGCGAGGACTGTGTGGGCACAAGGGAGAATTTGACATGTTACACCCAACAAAGTTCTACAATTAAACTAAATGATAAATCACTAAATTCATGACATGTTTGAATTGTGGTAAAATATTTATTTGCAACATGTAAAATATACAAACTGTCACAATTTTCTCAATAAAAAAATAATGATTTTCTCCCCCAATAAAAAGCATTAAAACACATTTTAGAAACACTGAAGCAAACTGTAACTTCTCCTTTCAATGAGACGAGTTAGACACACACCAGTGATTTGATTTTTATTTCCCTTTTTGACTTTGCAAGTGTGATTGAAGCTATTTTATGTCAGAAATCGTTGTGCAACAATGTATTTAGGCTACAGTCCCTAAAGTCCCTGCATTTCAGCCCCTTAATACGATGGAAATGACCTGTACAGTACATTCAAGTGGAACATTCACATGAAAGATAAGAAAAGTGGCATGGTTCAGACACAAATTGCAAGTTTTTGCAAATGAATACATAACTGTTCACCAGGGGATTCTGGAGATCAGTCCAGATAGCCGTGCAGGAGATACAGTAAGTATTTCACTGCTTTAGTTAAAGGGGTTTCCTCGTTTCTGGCTTTTGATCTTCTGTGAAGCAGGAAAAAAGTCCCACAATGGACTGCATTGAACAATTCTTTCTACCAAACTATGACTAAAGCTAACTTTGGTACATGTTCAAAAAACTGCATAGCAACAACATAAAGCACTTTTAGGAAACGGCTGGTTTGTGACGGCTTTTCTTCCCGTCATGGAAGGAACCAGCACGTTTACTGGGGCCTACTAGTACATGAGCAGGATTTACATCAGGATTTATCTGGTACATGAGCAGGATTTACATCAGTATTTATCTGGTACATGAGCAGCATTTACATCAGTATTTATCTGGTACATGAACAGTATTTACATCAGTATTTATCTGGTACATGAGCAGGATTTACATCAGTATTTATCTGTTACATGAGCAGTATTTACTTCAGTATTTACATCAGTATTTTCACACTCATGGCTGTTACAACAACTTCAAGTCCCCATGAAATAAAATTCAAGGCTTAAATGTGTATTTTCCCTTTGCACCCTGAGCCTATTGTGGTCAGCAGTTGTTAGACACAATGAACTGAACAGTTCATGTCATTTGCAAAATGTACACATTTTAGTCCAAAACACAGGAATATGAAGGACTCAACATTCCATTTTCTTATTTTCAACCAAGTTAATATTTAGTGCAGATTCTTGGCTGTAAATCAATATTTCGACTTTCTCCTGCTAAGGCTGATCCTTTAAAGAACAATCTACCCCATCTTTAGTGGTTTAGTACGACACGACGGAGGCATTTCCCAAACGTTTCACGCTGATAACAGTAAAGTTACAGTTAGACGGATCTTTGTAGAATCCTACCAAGTACAACAGTAAATGTGCATTTGTGCATCGTTGTGAAACTGGGAGTGTTCGTAGAAGTGAAGCCACAGAGTTTCAGGGAGTTTTACTCCCAAACACGACGAGTCACCGCGTAAAAAAGTGCGAGTTCCCACGGGTTTGAGTCAAAGTAACATTTTACAATAATAACAGTCACATGAACAGGTTGAGTCTTCATGACGGCTCTGGTGAGAAACTCCCATCACCGACTCCTACTGCTGCTGGTGCTGCTGGTGTGTGTGTGTGTGTGTGTGTGTGTGTGTGTGTGTGTGTGTGTGTGTGTGTGTGTGTGTGTGTGTGTGTGTGTGTGTGTGGGGTGTGTGTGTCTGTGGTGTGTGTCTGTGGTGTGTGTGTGTCACCAGTGCAGGTGCAGATGGGGATGCTGGTGCAGCTGACACAGTAATTCTTCTTCCGTTGGCTCCTGGATCTGCTCTCTGGAAAGTCATAATGATAATAATAATAATTAAAGCTGCATTAGCGATGAACGGGCCCTCGCACTCACGGCCATAAGAATATCAGACATGACACCACCCAAGACTTCCTATGTCAAACCATTCAAAAGTTATGGCAGAAAATAGGAACTATGAGATATCGACCAATCAGAAGAAGGGGCGGGGCTAATTTTCACCAATTATGATCGAGGACTCAATACAGAGTCCCATGACACCACCCACGAGTCTTTATGTCAAACCATTCAAAAGTTTTGGCAGAGAATAGTATTCTAGGGGGCGCTGTTGAGCCGTTAGGCCACGCCCATTAATGCAAACCATGAAATATCAAATTTATCGCCAGGCCTGGCTTGCATGCCAAATTTGGTGCCTTTTGGGGAACTATCAAATATGGACCAATCAGATGAAGGGGGGGTGCGCTTTTTGGCGTCTAGCGTCGCCACGGTAACACTTTTGAAAGAGAAAAATAATGCGCGCCGTCGCAGGATGGAGACGCACATTTTTATGTATAACACACCTGGGTGCACGTTACGGTTCAGGCCGTATTAACTGCCGAAGGAATGGCATAAATTGCGCCAAAATTATGCGATTAATTCAGAATGTTCAGAATGGCCGACTTCCTGTTGGGTTTGGGCCATGGCGCCAAGAGACTTTTCTTTAAGTTGCAACATGATACAGGTGTGTACCGATTTTCGTGCATGTACGTCAAACCGTATCATGGGGCTTGAGGCACAAAGTTTTCTAGGGGGCGCTGTTGAGCCGTTAGGCCACGCCCATTAATACAAACTATGAAATATCAAGCCAGGCCTGGCTTGGTGCAAAATTTGGTGACTTTTGGGGCACGTTTAGGGGGGCAAAAAGGCCCTCATTTCGTCAGAAGAAAGAAGAAGAAGAAGAATTCCTACAGATACAATAGGGCCTTGGCACTGTAAGTGCTCGGGTCCTAATTAAAATAAGGAAAGACAAAGGTCCGTTCCTCATCTGTCAGAACTGAGACGTACTTGAACATGAGCTGGACGGAGGTTTGGTATCTGATCCGCTCCACGTCGGTGACGGAGCAGCTGTGACTGCGGTCCCACTTGTAGATGAAGTTCTGTCAGAAACGACACCGTCACATTTCAGTTTTAGCTCCGCTTGCAAAGACGAGGAAAAAATGCACTTTTGACATCAACATTTACATTAAGATGGTTCTTCTTCAAGACTTTTTGTCTCTGTGACATTCTGCCCTGTAGCACCCTATAATGTAATAATTTCCTGAAAATGTAATAACGCCTGAAAATGTAATAAAATTTGCACTTAACTCAATAGAAAATGTAATAAAACCCAATAATGTAATAACTTCCCCAATAATGTGATAAAATATCCTGACTGATATTGTAATAACATTTTTACCAATAATGTAATACCTTATTACATTATTGGGAATTTATTACATAGAACTCAAAGTCTGCAATTTAACCCAATAGTAATTCTGGTGATTCAAATCCAGCGTATATAACATTCTTAGATACTCAAAACACAAAATGTAGAACTCTGGACTGAAAATGAACATAAATATTACATTATTTGTCAAGTAATACATTATCAGTTTTGGAAAAAACTAGTGTAAAAACGTGTATTAAAGTCCCAATAATGTAATAAGGTATTACATTATCGGTAAAAATGTTATTATCAGTCAGGATATTTTATTACATTATTGGGGAAGTTATTACATTATTGGATTTTATTACATTTTCAAATGAGTTAAGTGCAAATTTTATTACATTTTCAGGAAATTATTACATTATAGGAAATTATTACATTATAGGGTGCTACAGGGTACAAAATTCAACTGAAATCATTTCTGTGAATAAAGCTGAATTTAATCCTAGTAGTTATTCAGTAATTCAGTGTAACACTGATTTCTGAAGCTGCATTAAAACAACTCAAGAGGAACAACTGCAGTCTTGCTGTTTTCATGAGAATTGTCCTACAAAAAGTTGCTGCTGTTGTTGTGGTTTTATGATATTCAACCAACTGATCCAAAGAGTATATGACTCAAATACACCTGGATTGACGGCTAAATGAACAGTATTAACCTGGAAGCTAAAAACTTGAAGCCTGTTGTGATTAGGGTTAATGCCAACTCCCTGAGAAATAAATAAGACACCTCATCAACCCGGCTGCCTTCAGCCTTCATGAAGTGGTGAATTTTTTTAGCCCCTTTTTTTGTGAGTGAAACAGTTTTTTAACTATTTCACTCGAACCTGAATTGAATTACTGTATTTTCTGGACTACAAGCCACTTTTTTCATAGGTTTTCAACCATGCAGCTTATACAAAGGTGCGGCTATTCTGTGGATTTTTCTTCCACCACCAGGGGGCGCTCTAACCAGAATTAGAATCAAAACTAAGACAAAATAAATGCAAAGAAGAATACGCTACTACTTCTTTAGCAGATAGAAGTAGGTAGAAGCAGATCTCAAACAGATAAATAGATAAATAAATACCAGTTATTTTCTCTTGGTTTTATTCAGCAAAGTTGCTGCCGTGTTAAAAGACACTGTTAGGAAAGGATCTATTTAGGTACAAACATGAACATCATTTACAGTTGAAAATCCTTCTGTACATGTAGTAAATATGTAATCTAACAACAGAAATATCTGCGGCTAAATATCTTCTTTTTTTTTTAAATAGAGAGGATGCGGCTTATAGTCCAGAAAATACGGCAGATGTATATTTTTGAATGCCATGAACACATGGAAAACAAATTATTATCCAGCAATTCACTTTAATACAAAATAACAAAATGAACTGAATAAATTAGTATCTTTCTTAAACAGAAAACTGTCCAGCTTAACTTAAAATAGTATAAATTAATATAAAACAATAGAAAGAAAGCACAACATCCATCCTGTAATAGTGCACATTTTTAGTGCAATAACAAAAGTGCAAACAGAAATTCTGTAGAAAACTAAACATATTTGTGTCTTAAAGGCCATGACTGTAGCTACAGTTGGAGTAAAACACAACAAAATAACTCATGAACTCAACAGCTCAATGCCATTTTTAACTGGCATTTTAATACCTGTATTTTCCGCACTTAAAAGCCTTTAATTTTCTCAAAAACCGGCAGTGCGCCTTATAATATGATCATTACGGTAATGTCTGTTACTGTAGTCAGGGGGATTGTGGGTAATGTAGTCAGGGGGATTGTGGGTAATGTAGTTGGTGTCGCTGAAGTAACGGCACTAAAAACGTCAGGAATGGTCACAGACGTTCAAGACAACAGCAGCGACGCTGACTCACATAATGGAGACTTTGACCAGACGGAGCAAAGCTGGTTTTTATTTTGTTAATAAAGTTTGACATACAGTACTACTACTTTTTTTTTGCATTTGCTGTAGGATTTTGTAGCATTTCCTGTAGCGCAGCTCCATCAGGTAGATACGTAACTCAACCCCAGCCACTATAGTACGCTATTTTACCAGATATTTAGTGCGCCTTATAATGCGGTGCGCCTTATAGTGCGGAAAAAGTTTTAAAATGCGTCATTCATTGAAGGTGCGTCTTATAGTGCGGAAAATACGGTACTTTAGTTTATAAATACGGGACGATTCAGTTTTTCCAGGGACGGTTGTCAACCCTGGGTGTGATGAAGCGTTTCTAAGGGAACTGACCTCCAGGATGAGAGCCACAAACAGGTTGACCCACATCACGGAGGACGTGAGCCACCAGCACACGAAGTAGATCTTAGACCACCTGGAGGAGAAACCAGGTGATCAGAAACCATTCAGATCATCATCATCATCATCATCATCATCATCATCATCATCATCATCATCATCATCATCATCAGCAGCAGCAGCAGCAGCAGCAGTACTCGAGTTGTAAAAGTAAATCAGGGGGGATGGTGGATTTGATCATATGGGGACAGATAATTTGTGCTGATTACAAATAATATAATATATTACAAATAATAGCAGTGACCAAAACACCTGCAGAAATACTGCAGGAATGACATAGCAGCAGTTAAATGCAGCCTTCTGTAAGCTTTAAATATCCACTGGGCTTACATCAAATACATCAAAACACAACAATAAAAAACACTTTTCTGAACTTATCAATATGACTCTGTCCTTCACAGGATAAGTAAAATGGATCACTGCAAAAACTCTAAATCTTAACAAGAATATTTGTCTTATTTCTAGTTAAAATGTCTCATTTTAGTAAAAAAATCTCATTACACTTAAAACAAGACTCATCACTGGAAAGAACAACAATTTTCACCTGTTTCAAGTAGATTTTGTGAGGTAAATCAACCTTTGAACTTGTTTTGTCATTGTGAAACTGTCACATGAGTGGCTAACAGAAGCCACATCAGCCACTTCCTGATCTACTAGGTTTTGAACTGTCCTGTGACAGGTCACCACTGTAATGTCAGGACTCAATCAAACGTTATCACTTCCACCCATTGTCCACTACCCAATGTCTACTGTCTACTGTTTACTATGCATTGTCCTCATATGATCAATTCCTGTCAAAGTTTCTTAATAAAAGCATCTTCTAGAGGGAGGATCTTGGGGAAGCTCAGGAGTTCTCAGTGAGGGCAGTTGCCCTGCACTCCTGTTGCTCTCCCCCCTCCTGCAGGAGTGCGCTAAAAACCCATTCCAAGATAGTCTTTGTGTCTTTCCTCATTATGAATTTATGTAATGCTGTGTTTAAACCTAACATTTTTGGTGCCCGAAACCCGAGACCCCAACATCTGAGGCGTCAGGACGATGCCCGGTGACGGGGTTCCTCGAGCCAGGGAGGGCATCTGAGACTGGGTAAGAAATGCTCCTCTCGATAGATACCTGGGGTATTTAAATGTGTTACTTTAATAGATGGGGTTATGGGGCTAATGGGGTTAGCCTGTGGTCTGGGACCACTGTGGAGAAGTCATGGACTTCACCAACACCCACGGGTCTGGGGACCCAACGAGAGGAGGTTTCTATTTGGAATGGGGTTTTAGGTTTTTTGTGTATGTTTGTTTTGGCCAATGTGTGTTTTGTCTAATGTTCTTGTTTAATGTTCATGACTGAAACTGTTTATGGACAATGTTGTGGTTTCTAAAACTGGGAAGTCAAGTTTCAATTGTTTACTGAAAAGATCAGTGCAAAACTGTCAAAAAGGGAAACTTATGAGCTAAAAGAAACTTAAAGTTAAGAAAAATAGCTGGCTAAAATAGCAGATGCGTGGTTAAACTGAAACTTATGCCTAAAATAATTTCTAAAAGATGCTTAATACGGGAGACGTCCCTAAAAACTAGGAAATAAAAGCTTGTGAAAAAATATTGTGCAAAATAATATACAGGAACTTTAAAAGATTGAAAATCAATTAATTTAAGGCTAAAAGAAAAAACTGATCAAAATGTTCAAAATGGGACAAGGTTCCAGCAAGAGTAAAAAGAAAGAAATGGGAAAGTTGTGAAAAAGAATGATATAAGAGATGTGATTTGATGGGAAATTGGGAAGTAGAAGAGAGAGGCTGCTGCAGAGTTTGCAGGGCCAGTCATGGTGCAGGGGGTGTGTGTGTGAGTGTAAACGGCTGAAGCAGGCCAAAGGTCATGACAAGCTGCAGATCAGATTGTCTGTGTAAGAAGTGCTACGAGAAGCTGCATGGGATGAGGCTTGGTGGATCCAGAGGGAGTGTCTTCTCATTTGGAGACTGGTGAGTGTTAAATTTTCTATGGGGAAATGTTTGTTAAAATGATACAAATAACTGTATTTGGATCTGTGTCTGCAAAGGGGACTTTTTGTCTGCTGGAAAACACAAGAGCTTCAGAGGGTGTTTTGTTTAGTGTTTCAAGTGAGAAACTCCCCTCTTGAGGAGGCAGAGAAATTGAGTAATATAGTTTTCTATCATTCTAAGCCCTGAATGAAGGTGTAGTGATGTAGAATTGTCAAATGGGGTTAATTCACTGTTGAATGATTGCAGATTACTTTTGTAATACTGTTTTTGGTCTATGTATGTTTTAATCGTATGGAAAGGTGACTGTGACATGAGTGTGAAACAAATCAATAATTTGTCTTTACTTTGTCTGTCTTGAAGTCACA
Organism: Cololabis saira; assembly: GCF_033807715.1. Lineage (NCBI taxonomy): Eukaryota > Metazoa > Chordata > Actinopteri > Beloniformes > Belonidae > Cololabis > Cololabis saira. Next base: position 2,547,541 of record NC_084588.1, on the reverse strand, counting down.
TACTGATACTGATCTAGGGCTGCAGCTATCGAATATTTTTGTAATCAAGTATTCTACTGAAAATTCCATTGATTAATCGAGTAATCGGATAAAACATATTTTTGTTTAGTTAAAGAAAAATTCTAAATATACATAAGATGTTAGATGTTAGTTGACATCACTAAGACTAAGTTATGTGGTACAGTGGGTTCATGGCTGTGCATTTGAAGACCTTGTTGATGTTGAAGATCCTTGTTTCTAACCTAGAAATGCCATTGCACCTGGTGTCACACATAACTTAAAAGGTTGGGTGTTTTTTCCACGTGTTTCAATTGAACTTTCATTTGTGTCAAGCTAATTTTATGTTCTAGTTAAGTTTTAAGTGAGAGTATTGGCAGTGTTCAAAATAAAATTATGAGACCTGCTGTATTGGAGCACATTAGGCACCAGCGCTAATTGTTTTATCCATGAATGATTACAGAGCTAAAATTGAAAACTACCCAGTTTAGCTTTATTACGTTTTTATTTGTCTGACATTTTCTGCCTTTTCTTTTAATTAAAACTGTAGCGGGAACAGAGGTCTATGTACCGGGTAAGGGCTGATTTATGGTTCCACGTTACAACAACGTAGAATGGGGCGCGTCGCTGCGTAGCCGTGGCAACAGAGCCTGCATGGCAGCGCAGCACCGCCAGCCGGACCGGCGCTCTCCGCCCTTGCCAGAGAGCTGCGTAGGCTGCGGCGTAGGCTCTGGGTCGATTTAATGCGGGACAATGATTTTGGCTTTAGAGGGGGAACATGGGATAAGAGACCAGAAGAATATAGCGTGGATTAAAAATAAAAGTTAAACGCTGAGCTACATGTGTCTCCCGTCAGGGCCATTACAGAGTGCCTGACCATGGCATGTTATAAAAACCAAACATGCCCGCCGCCTCTTTCTTCCCCCTTTAACGTGCGCAGCGCATGGATGTAGGCACAGGCATGGATCTATTTTGGGCGCAGCGTCAGCGCGTTGTGTTCCATTTAATGTAGTCGGGGCCTGTGACGGCCTGCCCCTCTCCCTCCTGATTGGCCATCCGGCTTCCTGGTTGGAAGTTGTGGCAGGTCGTCAGCCCAATTGGCCTCACCTGTGTGTGTGTGTGTGTGTGTGTGGGAGCCAGGGTATCTAGGGGCTGGTTCTGGGTTTCCACCTGCCAATGGGGAAATAAGTATTCTTTCCTCCTGCACAATACTTGCACTCAGCATACTTCATTCACCCACACATAGCATACATGACTGACACTCTACATTTAAACCTACATATACTTTTGGTTTGTTTTGATTTAATTTTTACTTTAATAAATTACATTTTTGAATTTGGTGACTCATGTGTGGACTCCCTCTTTGTCACTAACTGGGTTAACTGGGTGTGTGACAAAATGGGAGTTCGTCCTTTGGTCTGACTATTGGTTTTTGATGCTGGCATATGGTTTGTGTTCCTGTTAGGAATTTTAGTTTGGCCGTAGTTTTATTTGAAGTCATTTGGTTTCAGAGTGGCTTATTGGTAGCACCTGTTGAAGCCAATTAGTTAGGTGCCAGTGTTGGGAGTTCCACATGTGATACTTCTCTTCCAGATTTTCAGTTTTGAAGGAGGTTTTGGTCGGTGGAGTTTGGGAGTAGGAGAGCATTTGTCCTTAAGTTTTGTTTTTGTGGTTTGTAATGCTTTGGTTGCAATAAATAAGGTAAGGGTTGGAACTTTGAGACTGGTCTTGGGGAAGGTGTGTTTTCCTCTGTCCATATTGACAGAGTTTTCTTATTTTAGTTTGAGTTGGAGATTGCCGGTAGTCCTGTTTTGTCGGTTTTGTTTAAGGTTATAGATTTACCTGGTTTTTCTTTAGTGGGGAAAGTGCATGGTCCGACGGCCCATTGCGTGGCTGGCCCTGTGCTTACCCCTCTTTTGTTCTTTTTGGCCGGAATCTCCATCTCCTTTTGGTTCTTTACTTTTGGGTTAACCTTTTTTCCTTGTTTATTTTTTCCCCCAGGCTTTGTTTGTGGTTCCAACACTTAAAGTATTGATTTATTTATTTTTTCTTTGTCACTTTGTGTAGATAGTGTAGCATGGCATCTGTAGTGGATGAATTTGTTGATTCGCCGTCAGCAGCACAATTAGATCAGTGTGCTAAGGACCAGTTGCTGCTAATTGCTGAGAAGTATGAGCTTGAGGTAGCAGATAGAAAATTAAAGGAGTCTGTTAAAGTCAGTGTGAAGACAGGTTTGTTGGAGAAAGGAATTCTTAAACCTGGTGTGGGGACTCGTTCTTCAGTTTCTGCAGATACTGTTTTGAGTTTTGAGCAACAAAAGGAACTTTTGTTGTTAAAGCAAAAACATGAATGGCAGCTAGAACTGGCTTAATTCAAGAGGGTAAATTGTCAGGTTCGACTGATGGTGAAGGCCCTCGGTATCAGTCTGGTGCATCAGTGCCATCTAATACAAGGCTTTGAGATGGTGAAATTAAATGATTCCTCGAGGCAGAGAAAATTCCTCGATCATTTCTTGTAATCGAATTACTCAAATTATTGGAGGAATCGTTTCAGCCCTAGTTTCGTCCCGTAAAATGGGCGCCGCTGTGTTATGGATACAGTGGAGTGAGGCGTGTTCATGAGCCTATTGTCATTTGCATGTCAGTCAGTGACATTTTACACAGGAAAGGAGTGTGTGGAGAAGAAACAAACCCGTTGAACAATCTTTTTAGAAAAGAAGAACTCTGAGTGCATACTAGCCTATTCACACTGAAAATGTGTACATTTGTGATCAGTGTTGCTACCATTTAGGTTTGGAGTTCATCTGAAATGCACCAATTGAGTTTGCTTAGTGTAGTTTGAGGAGAAGTAATTTCCACATATGCACTAATACACAAAACCCACATGCAGATGATCTGAAGTTTGTGTTTAAAGTTCAGTGGGTTTTTGTCTGCTTAGTTTACACATCGGAATTTATCCCACAATTTTCTTAAGACTTCTATAAGTCTTCATAGAAGAGCATGCTTTGCATTACAGCATGCAAACAGAAGATTAAGTATCTCCTGAAGACTATATGATTAATCTGGAGACAATTTTCTGGTATTCCTTTTGGGCGTGCTACAACAGAGCTCAACAACAGTTGAGAAGGCATTATTTGATAGAATGCTTCTTTCAGTCCAACGTTTTGTGACAATGACTTATTGTTTATATATATATATAAGTTCACTGAAGACTACTTTTTACGTTGCAGGAGAGTTGCTGCACTGACAGTTTTTGTGTGGTGTTACTTTCATTAAACCATAACCCACTTGGATTGCAATGAGAACATTTTGAAATAGGAGAGTTCTGTGGTCCTTGAGATAGGAGACAGAATTTAACAGGTTTTGCCCCCTTCTAAATCTAAGGTGATGGGAGGGGGGATCTGGGGGATCTCTCTGGGACGTAGAGATAACCGACCCTAGAGAATCATTAAGTCAGACTGCCGACTTGCCAGGGTGCAAAGGTCAAGATGTGGGAGAACCACTTACTTATCTGGGAAGAAGTCAGGACTCGGCAGCGATGACAACGAGACCCCCACCTCTGTTGACAATACAACTCAAATTCTAGGTGACACGAAAACCTGTTCCCCCTGGTGGATAAATTGAGCCATGGGAAGTTTTTCCATAGCTCAAACAGGAGGGATGAAGAGTATAGTACAAAAAGAATTAAATACTAAATACCCTTTAAAATTTTTTTGTTGCAGATACAATATGCAAGGCAATATGAGGCCTAAGAGAGGTCAGTGTCATGAAAGGACCTATCCATTTGAAGTTGTTCATATGGATTTCGTTCTTGGAGTGAACTAATGGCCTGTTAAATTAAGGCTCAGGAAAGCCGTGGCCTGAATGACGGCCATTAGTCGAACTGTACATAAGAATCGTCTTCTTGTGGGCTGCTGGTTTCTGCTCTCTCTCTCTCTCTTCTAAGCAGGAACTGCTGAAACCAGATCCAGATCCTGATTGGTGCGACGAAAAAACATGGTCATCACCCCGTCAGGATGGCCCCTTTGTGGTCTAGATCAGGACACCGACAGCAGTAAAGATGGCTGAACAATCTACATGCGTCCACCAGTTGCAGTGAAAGCTAGCCTGAAGATGACTAGCCCAAACTGACATGCGACAACAGACTTGAGAGGAGTCCGAGAGATGAAAGAAACTTTTCCACTAATGACTCATGCTGACATGTTAGGAATTGTTCCTTAAACTCTTTACTTGCATTGCTGTGTTGTAATATGATTACACTGATGTACGTTCATAAACTGGTGCTGAAGCTAATGTTACCAAAGCTATAGCCGAATTATGTCAGTTAGCCAAAGTTGTGTCAGAAGACAGACACTCAGCAGGAGACCACTTTTGGGTCCAGGCTGACTTCCGGCCCCTGGACTGACATAATGGCTAAAATTATGATTTTGATTATTACTGTCATTGTACTGTTCTGTGTGTATCATTCTGTGTCTAAGTGCAATGATCCAAAGAACCATCCAACCATCCACTGGACTAAGGAAGTTAGTCCAGTATTGCCAACAACTCCATCAAACTCTAAATGAGGACAACCTGTTTATGATAACACTGGAGTATAGATTGTTTCATTTTGTTTACTGTGAAATGTTTTAAGCTTTTATGTGTCTTGGCCAGAGTGATTGCTCACTAGGAGGGTCGGAGAGGAATTTTGCCCCATATAATCGGGTTTTCGCCTCTCCCTTGACATAATTACGCGATAAGCCCTAGCTATTTCTCAAATGTTTGACCTTAAATGTTTATGAGGCTATTATTCTAAGCCTAATGGACGGATTTTAGTTGAAGTTTCAAATTGACAAGAGGAGGGAAATGTGAGGTAAATCAACCTTTGAACTTGTTTTGTCATTGTGAAACTGTCACATGAGTGGCTAACAGAAGCCACATCAGCCACTTCCTGATCTACTAGGTTTTGAACTGTCCTGTGACAGGTCACCACTGTAATGTCAGGACTCAATCAAATGTTATCACTTCCACCCATTGTCCACTACCCAATGTCTACTGTCTACTGTTTACTATGCATTGTCCTCATATGATCAATTCCTGTCAAAGTTTCTTAATAAAAGCATCTTCTAGAGGGAGGATCTTGGGGAAGCTCAGGAGTTCTCAATGAGGGCAGTTGCTCTGCACTCCTCTGCTCTCCCCCCCTCCTGCAGGAGTGCGCTAAAAACCCATTCCAAGATAGTCTTTGTGTCTTTCCTCATTATGAATTTATGTAATGCTGTGTTTAAACCTAACAATTTTCACTTAGAATAAGTAGAAAAATCTGCCAGTGGAACAAGATTTTATTGCTTGTAATAAGAAGATAAATCTTGTCCCACTGGCAGATTTTTCTACTTATTTCAAGTCAAAATTTACTTGAAACAGGTGAAAATTGTCAAATAAGTTATTTTTCTGGTGTTATTTTTCTGGTGATGACTCTAAATGTTGAAATAGGATGATTTGGACCGTTTTTATTTCAGGGGGGGATGCCGTCCCCCCTCATCCCCCTCAACTCCAGTACTGCTCATCATCATCATCATCAGTTCTTACTCTGTGGTGTATCGGCTGTACGCCTCCATGAAGGCCTGCCAGTTGTTGACGATCATGACGTTGTACAGCAGGATAATGGCTGCCTGAGGAAGAATACAGGAAGGACGTTACTCGTCTCGCCTTCAGCCTCAAACAAACGTTCACTTTGCTCCCACGTGAAGCTGCAGCTTAACAAAAACCCAGGGACTGGCCGGAACATTTGAAGGCAATATGACTGCGGTGTGGAAGCACGAGCAAGTTGCTACGGAAGCGTTGCTACAGAAACCCGAGGCTTTAGTATTGTTATTATTATTATTATTATTATTATTTATGACGGATCCCCATTAGTCCTCACTGCAATGAAGACTATTCTTCCTGGGGTCCAACGTTGCACACATAAAACAATAAAATACAATCCTTACAATTAAAACTAATTAAAACTAAATCTGAACATAAAGGATCTGAGTTGTGATGGAATTCAACCCTTAAAGTGTTGATACCAGCCAGAACAACAAAAAATATTAAATATTAAATTAAATTACATTAAAATATTTTACACACTCAGAATCTCAGAATAAACCAAGACTTTCAGAATAAACCAACTAACTGAAACTGACTTCATTGCTAAGTTCTGCTTTTCTTAATTTATTTTTGAATCTAGCTTTATTGTTGATCATGGTTAAATGTGGTGGAAGCATTTCCAGTATGTTACTGCTCTACAGGACTGTCTCAGAAAATTAGAATATTGTGATTTTCTGTAATGCAATTAAAAAAACAAAAATGTCATACATTCTGGATTCATTACAAATCAACTGAAATATTGCAAGCCTTTTATTATTTTAATATTGCTGATCATGGTTTACAGCTTAAGAAAACTCAAATATCCTATCTCAAAAAATCAGAATATTCTGGGAATCTTAATCTTAAACTGTAAGTAATAATCAGCAATATTAAAGTTACACAGTTACCTGAGAATAAGTCAATAATGTGACAACTGGAGCTAAATAAGGTTAATAAATAATAAACCTTGCACGACTGCTTCACATCCAGTTTCCCTCAAGCAGTGACGTGCAAGTGTTTGCTTAAAGCAGGAGCGTGTGCGCTGTGATTGACAGGCGGTGGACACGCCCCCTGCATGTGATTGACAGGTGGTGGACACGCCCCCTGGCTGTGATTGGAGGAGCTACAACGAGGACCGAGCTGACGGCCGTGCCAAAGGAGCATTTCATTCTCAAATCAGCAGTTTTATGTAACATCATCAGAAAATCCTTTTCAGCAAATATGACACAAATCAACTCACCACCTGCAGCTTTCAGACTCGGCCTGCCGTACCAATAACTAATAGTTAAAACGGGGCGTATATCACGCTGGCCGAGACCCGCCATTGTTGAAAATAAAAGTAACGCTGCAAACAGAAACAAACGCCGCTGCAAATTAAAGAAACGCTGCAAACATAAAGAAACAACGCAAATAAAAAAGCCACAACGGAAGTGAATTACCGGGGACTATTTTTGCTGATGCACCGGTGTTTTTTACGTGAGAGGAGAAGAAGAAGATGAAGAGGACGTAAGTAAAAAGGAAGAAATAAGAAGAGCGAGGAATAAGAAGAACAACGAACGAGAAAATAAGTGAAAAGGTTAGTGTTCAACGTCGCTACGTGTCATTTTTAATGTGCAACACCGGTGCATCGGCAAAAATAGTCCCCGGTAATTCACTTCCGTTGTGGCTTTTTTATTTGCGTCGTTTTTTATTTTATTTTCAGCTGCGTTTATTTTATTTGCAGCAGCGTTTGTTTCTGTTTGCAGCGTTACTGTTATTTTCAGCAATGGCGGGTCTCGGCCACCGTAGTTTACTCATCACAAATGTAGTTATAGAAAAAGCCGTTCAACTTGATGAAATGAAATAAAGTAAAGTTGTTTTCGATCCAGAGTCTCTACTGTGTATTATTGAATAAACAGTGAGCTCCTGAGTGCGTTTACTCACAGCAAAGTCATCAAAGTTGTTGGGCCAGTAGCCCAGCTGCTCGTACGTGCCACAGCCCACGGTCACGTTGGACGAGATGTTCTGCATGGAAGTATTGGAAAGCACACTGGGACACATGTATACACATATTAAAACCTCTACTCAGTCAGACATGATGATTAGAAATTAAATTACATTAAATTACGTGTCTGTTTGTTTATTTTTTCTCTCACAGATTTCCAAGGCTTGTGTGCCCTTTGTGCGTTTCCCAGGGTTTTTCTGTGTTTTTTTTTAGTTTCAGAATATAAAAAAATTAATAAATAAATATGATATATATATGTATATGATATATATATGTATATATATATATATATATATATATATATATATATATATATATATATATATATATATACATACATACATACATATACATACATACATATATATATATTTTTTTTATGTTTTTAATGTTTAAATAAAGTAAATTATATATATATATATATATATATATATATATATATATATATATATATATATATATATATATATATATATATATATATATATATATATATATTTCTATTATATGAAGTCTATATTCCTAAACGGCATCAAGGGCCCTCTCCGTCTCTGCATCAGTGAATCTGTGATCTACTCCCTGGTCTGTATGGCTCAGCTGTGAACATGAGAGATGAGATATACTTTATTATCCCCGAGGGGAAATTTGTTTTGGGCAAAGGTACCAAAGTGCATACAGCGTCTTTTTAAAACATGAGACAAACAACAGCATTTCGGCAGTTCACAGTTCATCATTGTAAAAATTCAAGTACTATCAAAAGATCAACAATAAAACCCCAGTTATAAATCATCATACAAGAGTACTATCAAAAGATCAACAATCAAAATCCAAGTAGTAAATCAGGTACAAAAGTACAGTAGTGCAAAACACAGATACAAAAAGTTCAGTACTAGGGGCTGCCCCCATGCACCCCCCGCTCCATGCCCCCCCACTCGGTAGGAAGGGTGAGAGGTTGGGAGGGGGTAAGAGTGAGGAGGGAGGGGGATTAGGTAGGGGTTGGGCAGTGGGGGAACATGGAGCTGAGGGAACACAGGCACAACCCCCAACACAGCATACAAAAAGGCCCTATTTTTTGATCAAAAGGGCAATTGAAGTAGGTAGACTGTCCCGGGACTAGTTCCACCTGGCTGGACGTGACTGCACCTCCTCATTCTGACTAACACCGTGTCCTAACTGCATGCGACGTGAGCGAGCGTCAGCAACAAAAACAATTCCATTGCTTTATTTTCTTTTGGACTGTCCTAACTGGCCGTGAGTGACGCAGCGCGACGTTTTGAGCTGGATTTTTGTCGGACGCCCTGCTTCTATTTTCTTCCTGTCGCTGGCGTTGAAAGCCGGTTGAAAGCGCTGTAGGAAACATTTCAATACAAGAACCTCAATAAAGTGGCAGCTGCTGGAGGGAGATCGCCAGGGAGCTGGAAGGTTCTGATAAGATAATATATAATAAGATAATATATAATAATAAGATAATAATAGGATAATATTTCTTTCTGCCACTTTATTGAGGTTTTTGTATTGAAATGAGGAGGAATCATAGAGATAACTTCTCATTTCAACTAACTGGATCAGCCGTTCCTCATCATGACTGTTTCCTACAGCGCTTTAACCGGCAAGAACATTTAAATATATATCTCTATTGTGAGACATGTGAAGCCGACTCCAGAGACCTTAGTTAGGTGCATCCCGGGGGCCAGAGCGGGCGACATAGAAGCAAATTTGAAGCTACTGGCAAAGGGTAATCGTAAATATGGTAAAGTTATCATCAATGTCGGAGCTAATGACTCCCGTCTTCGCCAGTCGGAAGTAACCAGAATGAATATTGTCTCGGTGTGTAACTTCGCCAAGACCATGTCGGACTCTGTAGGTTTTTCTGGCCCCCTCCCCAATCTGGCCAGCGATGACATGTTTAGTCGCATGCTCTCGCTCCGCCGCTGGTTGTCTCAGTGGTGTTCAGAAAACGACGTGGACTTTATTGACAACTGGGAGACATTCTGGGGAAAGCCCGGTCTGATTAGAAGGGACGGCATTCATCCCACCCGGGATGGTGCAGCTCTTATGTCTAGAAATCTGGCCAATGTTATTAGACACTCCCCCTGACAATGCAGGGTCCAGGCCAGGATGCAGAGCTGTAGTTTAACAGGGCTGGAGGCGAGGCTTAGTCAGTTAGAGGTCCGGTTTGGCCAACTAGACCATAGTCCGATAGAATCCTCTGCGGACCGGCCCGTAGCAGCTGAGCGTAACCGCTCCCCTGCAGCTCCCCGGCAGCTGGCCAGGCAGGGCAGCTGGGTGACGGTTCGGAGGAAGGGTAGTCTTAAAGGGCTCAGCGACACATCTGTTGCTTCTCAAGGACCAACGCCTGCCAACAAAACTGTAGGATTGCATTATGTAATTAGCGACTCTAAAACTGTAGGATTACATGATATTGGCGACTCTGGCCAGGTGCCTAGCAAAATAGAAGTGGTTGCAGTTCCCCGCCCTCCAAAAGTTCACCAGGTGCAGCGTTATAGAGGCGTTAACCAAGATAACCTTGTAAAAATTAAAACCAATGCACATTTGGTACCAATTACAGACCGAAAAATTAGATGCGGACTACTAAATATACGATCATTAAGCTCTAAGTCTCTGTTAGTAAATGATATAATTACAGAGAGCAGGAGTGATATTTTCTGCTTAACAGAAACATGGTTACAGGAGGAAGAGTATGTTAGTTTGAATGAATCAACTCCGCCCGGCTACTTTAATCATCACATTCCTAGAAGCACGGGCCGAGGCGGAGGAGTCGCAGCAATTTATAACTCCGGTCTCCAAACAAAAATTGAACCCAAGTGCAACTATAATACATTTGAAAGCCTCATGCTTGGTCTGAAATTTCCGAGCCGGAAATCAGAGAAGCCAGTTGTGTTAGTGGTAGTGTACCGGCCCCCTGCTGGTGCGTATCTGGAGTTTTTGTCTGAATTTTCAGATTTCCTTTCTGGATTATTGATCAGCACAGATAAATTCATCATAGTGGGTGATTTTAACATTCATATGGATGTTGAAAGCGATAATCTTAAATTAGCCTTCGATTCTCTTCTAGAATCAATGGGTATCTCACAAAAAGTGGATAAACCGACGCACTGTTTTAATCATACTCTCGATCTCGTTCTCACCTACGGTGTTGAAACTGATGGTCTGTTGGTGTCACCTGTAAACTCCCTTTTATCCGACCATTACTTAATAACGTTTGAATTTAATTTTGTTGATGTTGAAGTGCAAAATAGGAGGTATTATTTTAGCAGATGTTTGTCTGATGAAGTTATTGTTAAATTTAGGGAGGCCATTGCTTATCTTACGACAGTGCGAAATAGTGATGTAGTCGAGGCCAGTGACCTGGGTTCTACCTCTGCAGATGTTGATTTCCTTGCTAGTAACACTGCTGATTTGTTGCATTCAGCTTTAGATGAAGTTGCTCCTTTGAAAAGGAGGGTTTCTAGCCACAGGAGCTTAACTCCCTGGTATAATTCAGATATCCGCATGTTGAAACAAAACGTGCGTAAAATGGAAAGGAAGTGGTACTCTTGTAGGTCTGTAGACTCTTATCGTGAATGGAAAGATATTTTAATAGTATATAAAAAAGCCATTCGCAAAGCCAGAACAGCTTATTATTCAACGTTGATAGAGGATAACAAAAGTAACCCACGTTTTCTGTTCAGCACTGTAGCCAGGCTGACAAAGAGTCACAACTCTGTTGAGCCGTGCATTCCTGCAGCTCTCAGTAGTGAGGACTTTATGGGCTTCTTCAACAGTAAAATCGCGAGAATTAGAGAAGAAATCAACCAGCCGGTTGTAGGTGTTTCTTCAGCTTTAGCGACTTCCCTAGGCTCTGACTTGTCTCTAGACTGTTTTGATCCTATAGACCTCCCTGAGCTGACTTCACTCGTTAATAGAGCTAAGTCAACCACATGTATGTTAGACCCCATCCCGACTCGTCTATTCAAACATATTTTTTCTCTTATTGGTACGACAATACTGGACCAAATTAACTTATCCCTAAGTTTAGGATATGTACCACAGGTTTTCAAAGTCGCAGTAATTAAACCTTTACTTAAAAAACCTTCTCTTGACCCAGACACCTTAGCTAATTATAGACCAATTTCCAACCTTCCATTTGTGTCTAAAATTCTGGAAAAGGCAGTTTCAAGCCAGTTATGTGACTATTTGTATAGAAATGATCTGTTTGAAGTCTTTCAGTCAGGGTTCAGAATGCATCATAGCACAGAGACAGCACTTGTTCGAGTCACGAATGACCTCCTTATGGCCTCAGATAAGGGATTAGTGTCCATACTGGTTCTACTGGACCTCAGTGCTGCTTTTGACACTATAGATCATGGCATTTTACTGCACAGGTTAGAGCATGTTGTTGGGATTAAAGGGACAGCTCTATGTTGGTTTAAATCATACCTATCTGACAGGTTCCAGTTTGTTCATGTACATGAGGTTTCTTCAGAACAGTCAAGGGTCTGTTATGGTGTTCCGCAGGGTTCAGTGCTAGGGCCAATCTTGTTCAGTTTATACATGCAGCCGTTGGGAAGTATAATCCAGAATCACGGCATACACTTTCATTGTTATGCTGATGATACGCAGCTCTATTTGTCTATGAAGCCGGATGAAACAGAACCGTTAGTTAAACTTCAGGCATGTCTTAGGGACATCAAGGACTGGATGTCCAGAAATTTCCTGCTTCTAAATTCAGATAAAACAGAGGTTATCATTCTTGGTCCAGAGCATCTTAGGAAGGGATTAGATGGTGTTGCGATGGCTTCCAGTGCAACTGTGAGAAATCTTGGTGTTATTTTCGATCAGGATTTGTCGTTTAAACCATATGTCAATCAGGTTTGTAAAATAGCCTTTTTCCATCTCCGTAATATTGCAAAGATTAGGAAAATCCTCTCACAGAGTGATGCAGAAAAACTAGTTCATGCGTTTGTATCTTCTAGACTAGATTACTGTAATGTGTTGTTAGCAGGATGTCCAAGTAATTTGCTGAATAGGCTCCAGCTGATCCAAAATGCAGCAGCACGAGTACTGACAGGAATTAGCAGGAGAGACCACGTCTCTCCAGTATTAGCGTCGCTCCATTGGTTACCCGTAAAATTCAGAATCCAATTTAAAATTTTATTACTTGCGTATAAAGCCCAAAACGGCTTAGCTCCGCATTATTTGCAAGACCTGATAGTGCCTTATGTTCCTGTCAGAGCTCTCCGTTCTCAGAGTGCAGGTTTACTTGTAGTTCCTAGAGTATCTAAATGTAGATTTGGAGGGCGGGCGTTCTGCTATCAGGCGCCACTACTATGGAACCAACTTCCAATCTGGGTTAAGGAGGCTGACACCACCTCCACCTTTAAAACTAAACTTAAAACATTTCTGTTTAGTAAAGCCTATAGTTAGTGTTTAGTAAACCTCTAGCTGGTGTTGGTAAATCTCTAGGTAGTGTAAACTTTAGTGTGTCAGAGTCGCTCCTGTGGTTTCTTGTGCTGGCCCCCCCCTTCTCCTCCCTTTTCTCTCTTTTGTCCATGTTGCAGCATCCTTTGCCGGACACCGGAACCTGCAGGTGGTCGTGGGTGGCTTGTAGCTTGCATTACGGAGCACAAGTCTTTCCCCGACCCTGCACCCCAACCTGGGACTTGCTGATTGGGCCGGAGCTTCGGGAGCTGCGTGCTGGCCTGCGGTCCCCACCCCTGGTCATCCCGTTGCTGCCCCCCCCTTCTCCTCCCTTTTCTCTCTTTTGTCCTGCAGGTGGCCATGGGTGGCTTGTAGCTTGCATTACGGAGCACAAGTCTTTTCCTGACCCTGCACCCCAACCTGGGACTTGCTGATTGGGCCGGAGCTTCGGGAGCTGTGTGCTGGCCTGCGGTCCCCACCCCTGGTCATCCCGTTGCTGCTTCCACCTGCCTGCTGTGCTGTTGCCGTCCCTGACCCACCAGTCTGGCCCTCGGCAGGAGGGTCCCCCCAGATGAGCCTGGTCCTGCTCAAGGTTTCTTCCCTCCTAAAGGGGAGTTTTTCCTTGCCACTGTTTGGCTTAAGGTTTTTCTCCCACTAGGGGAGTTTTTACCTGCCATTGTTTATGTAATAACTGCTCGGGGGTCATGTTCTGGGTATGGGTCTCTGTAAAGCGTCTAGAGACAACTCTGTTGTATTAGACGCTATATAAATAAAATTGAATTGAATTGAATTGAATTGAATTAAATATCACAATATCAAGCTTGTTTTCTGTTTAGAAAGTACAAACGTAGGAAGATTACCAGTACTCACCCATCTTTTACTTGTCTCTTTACTCTTTAAGGGTTATTTTAGGAGTTTCTTTCAGGAGCGCACAGGTGGGTAGTGCGGTGAATAAAGGCTGATTTATGGTTACGCGTACCCTACGGCGTAGGGTCTGCGTTGGTGTAACGCGGAACCATAAATCAGCCTTTTAAATAGCGAGTTTCAGCTGTCAATCAAAATAACGTGGGGGCCGATAACGCTTTCAGTGTTTCAGGATAGAGAGCGTCCGATGCCACGCAGTGCGATGCGATAGTCGGACGCTCACGTGCAGTTAGGACAGAGTGTAAACTATGAACTCAGGAAAGCACGCTGAGTCCTGCTTTCTCACATATTCTGGATTTTTGACGCAGCCCTCTGGAAATTACTGATAATCCAAAAAAGATTCTTAAGAACAATCTCTCAGTCTGGTAGACACGAACCATCTGCACCTCTTTTTATGAAATATTCACCATTATCCATCATAAACTTCATGTTTTTCACTCATGCTTGTTTGTGCATAAGTTTATCAATAGAAAACAAGATCAGTTTTTTACTCTTTCATCTGGTTTTAATTCATATCCAACCAGACACAGTGGCAATCTGCATTTACCCGTCTGTCCAACAGCTCATCAATTTAATATTACATTTACATACAAAACTCTGGAATGACTTGAATGTGTCGCTGAAGTCAATATTATCTTTAACCTCCTTCAGAAAGTTATTAAAAAAACATCTTATCCGTCTTAACCTTCAACGTATTTATCTTTAATGTAATCCAGACCTTGTAACCACGTTCTCTTTTACGTTTATAATTTTTTAAATTTGTTGTATACAAGACTGTCTCAGAAAATTAGAATATTGTGATAAAGTCCTTTATTTTCTGAAATGCAAAAATGTCATACATTCTGGATTCATTACAAATCAACTGAAATATTGCAAGCCTTTTATTATTTTAATATTGCTGATCATGGCTTACAGCTTAAGAAAACTCAAATATCCTATCTCAAAAAATTAGAATATTCTGGGAATCTTAATCTTAAACTGTAAACCATAATCAGCAAAATTAAAATAATAGAAGGCTTGCAATATTTCAGTTGATTTGTAATGAATCCAGAATGTATGACATTTTTGTTTTTTAATTGGATTACAGAAAGTAAAGAACTTTATCACAATATTCTAATTTTATGAGACAGTCCTGTATATTTTACATTGAATGAAACATGAATGAGCTAGAGGTTTCAGCCATTGTGGTAGAAAAATAACCTGCAGATCTGCAGATAGTTTTTAGCCTTCTCACAGGAAATTATGTCCCTCCTCATGATTTCAGGGATGTTCCAGTCCAAACATGTAACATCTTAAGCAGTTGTTCTTTACCTGTTCTCTGGGGGAGGCTTAATGGCGCCTTCGAACAGCCAGATTCCAAACACGGCAAATACGTAGTACACCACCTGCAGAAAGAGTAGGAAAAGTCAAAGCGTTACCGTGGATTTGTGGTTGACAGTTCTGCATTTTCATATATAATCAGTACTAGAATTGAGGGGGGGATGAGATCCCCCCTGAAATAAAAACGGTCCAAATCATCCCCCCTGAAATAAAAACGGTCCAAATCATCCCCCCCTGAAATAAAAACGGTCCAAATCATCCCCCCTGAAATAAAAACGGTCCAAATCATCCCCCCCTGAAATAAAAACGGTCCAAATCATCCCCCCTGAAATAAAAACGGTCCAAATCATCCCCCCTGAAATAAAAACGGTCCAAATCATCCCCCCTGAAATAAAAACGGTCCAAATCATCCCCCCTGAAATAAAAACGGTCCAAATCATCCCCCCTGAAATAAAAACGGTCCAAATCATCCCCCCCTGAAATAAAAACGGTCCAAATCATCCCCCCTGAAATAAAAACGGTCCAAATCATCCCCCCTGAAATAAAAACGGTCCAAATCATCCCCCCTGAAATAAAAACGGTCCAAATCATCCCCCCTGAAATAAAAACGGTCCAAATCATCCCCCCCGAAATAAAAACGGTCCAAATCATCCCCCCTGAAATAAAAACGGTCCAAATCATCCCCCCTGAAATAAAAACGGTCCAAATCATCCCCCCCGAAATAAAAACGGTCCAAATCATCCCCCCTGAAATAAAAACGGTCCAAATCATCCCCCCTGAAATAAAAACGGTCCAAATCATCCCCCCTGTAAAACTGCCATCCCTCCTTTCCATCTCTTATGTCCTTTCATCAATGAATGTGGTTTTACTGCAATTTCAACATTTAGAGTCATCACCAGAAAAATAACTCCAGAAAAATAACTTATTTGACAATTTTCCCCTGTTTCAAGTAAATTTTCACTTGAAATAATTAGAAAAATCTGCCAGTGGGACAAGATTTATCTTCTTATTACAAGCAAAAAAATCTTGTTCCACTGGCAGATTTTTCTACTTATTTCAAGTGAAAATCTACTTGAAACAGGTGAAAATTGTTGTTTTTTCCAGTGATGAGTCTTGTTTTAAGTGTAATGAGATTTCTTTACTAAAATTAGACATTTTAACTAGAAATAAGACAAATATTCTTGTTAAGATTTAGAGTTTTTGCAGTGATCCATGTTACTTATCCTGTGAAGGACAGAGTCATATTGATAAGTTCAGAAAAGTGTTTTTAATTGTTGTGTTTTGATGTATTTGATGTAAGCCCAGTGGATATTTAAAGCTTACAGAAGGCTGCATTTAACTGCTGCTATGTCATTCCTGCAGTATTTCTGCAGCTGTTTTGGTCACTGCTATTATTTGTAATATATTATATTATTTGTAATCAGCACAAATTATCTGTCCCCATATGATCAAATCCATCATCCCCCCTGATTTTATTTTACAACTCAAGTACTGTGTATAATAATGTGTTTAGTTGGAGAATACTTCAGATCTGCTGCAACACCGGAGCTCCTTCCTGTCCACGGCTGGAACCATCTAGAATAAAGACTTGAATGCTGATCATACCTGTCTAGTCTCCCATCTAGTCTGGGAAACTACTACAGTATTTCATCCCTCTTTCCCGCATTAGTATTTCCCGTAAATTTCCCGTTTTATAATATAATAATTTTTAAACAGCAAACTGAATTGTCACTAGTCCTGCTGTATCTTGGGTGGCCGTTCTCACGAGGTTAGTGGCCACCACGGGAACAAACTCTGAACAACAAACCAGAGATGGACGGATGGAACGACAGAGAAGACATTTCTGCCCAAAAAGAGAAGACTTTGTGTAAATATCTCTAAAAATGGGACATTAAAGGAGCATGAGGCTCCTTTTAAGAAATGAGACTCTCTAGCGCCACCCTTCACCACGACGGCCGTTGGGGGTACTGAAGCCAACAGTGAAGCCGGCACGGGAGAACGGGGAGAACGGGGAGAACGTGCATGCAGCGTCATGTGACGTCACATCCGCAGCCCAGCGCGGGAAATTCGGCCCCACAATTGCAGCACATTTTGCAGCACACAGCCTGTTCAAGGCAACGGAGAGATACACTAGAGGATCATTCTTTTGGGTTTGGAACGCTTCATCTGACATTATTACTAGAAAACTTAAAACGTTTATGAATTTTTTCCATAAATCCTGCCTCAATCCTGCCTCATGCTCTTTTAAATTTACTTTCCCAAAGAGGAGCAGGATGTTACAGTTACGTGTTCTGTAAGGTAACTGTGTAACTACCATGTTAGTTTCTCTCAGCAGCACACAGCCTCATGAGTGGAAATGACAAATAAGAAAATGTTAATGTTTCACTTGAAGAATATTTAAAAACATTTAAAATAAATAAATGTGCTTTAATTCACTTTTGTATTTTCATTGAGGTTCTATTACAGGAATTACATACATAGGAAGTGCACAGCATTCCAGTGTCAACAAGGGTCAAACTCTGAGCTCATTATTGTAGTTTGTAAGTGTTTGACAGATATATATTTTAGATTTGTTGTATACCGGTCTTAAAGTGTAATACTGGAGCTCGGTTGGACTGGAGGGACAGCAGCAGAAAATGTCCCTTATTTTAAAATCCATAACTTGACCGGTATGTGCTGATGGCTACTGCAACACACATTCTCCCTCTGGAAATGCATGAAGAGTTAATCCATATAACTTCATTTAATTGTGAAAGAAATGTTGGGTTTATGAGATCTGGAAATCATTGCATTCTGTTTCTATATCTTATACAGTTTCCCAACCGTTTCCCAACGCCTACAAAGGTCTCCGGGGGGCCGAGCTGTTTCATCTGGATCCTAAATGATTTCCACTCACCACCAGTATTCCTGCAAACGCCCGGAGGTTCTTCACCAGATCCAGCAGCGTGCTCGCCACCAGAGCCATGAGCTGCAGAACCAGACGAGAGGGAAACATGAAGGAACCACAGTTGTGATCAAGTGGAACTATGAAGACATAATCAATCTCATGTAACAAGTCTGATATTATTAACCAACTCAGACAAGTCCACAGTGAATATATGACCCCCTGTACACCCTGTACTGTACACCCTGAAGACCCCCTCCAACAAGCTGAAACCAGTTACATTTAATCAATCCATCCAAAAACGTCTGAATGATTACGTGTCACGTTGACGTCAGGAAAGTAACTTGAGGGACTGAATAGATCATTTAATGCAGTCAAACCATTTGTACTCTGACACCCTGGCACCACATCTCTGTCTGAACATGTGCTTATACAAACCAGATTCAGTTGAAGTTGGGAAATTGTGTAAAATGTAAATAGAAACAAAATACAATGATTTGACAATCCTTTTCTACCCATATTCAATTGTAACATGGAAACATCTGTGAGACAAATGAAGGAATTCTGATTCTTCAAACTCAGTAAGGACCAGAAGATTTTTTCTTTTAATTAACTGTTCAGTCCTGACACATAAAATCACATTAAATACGATAGGTATTGAGTAATATGAATTTAACTCACGCTGTGTCTAACAGTATCATTAGATTCAGCATTTTAATAAAAATGTAATAAAAGAAAGAAAGCAGGTGAACTCGGGCCTTCCTCCCGCTGGTACCTTGATATCTGGGATGATGCGCAGGAAGCGGAAAACAATCAGCATGTTGACCAGACGAACCATCTCCCAAAGAGACATGACACCATGAGAGGATGGATCCCTGCACACACACACACACACACACACACACACACACACACACACACACACACACACACACACACACACACACACACACACACACACACACACACACACACACACACACACACACACACACACACACACACACACACACACACACACACACACACACACACACACACACACACGTTAAACCACCAGGTGGGCTTTGGGTACTGAAACCAGATCTGTCATGTATTTGCATCTCTGAATGCACAACACCGGAACCTGCAGTGTGGGAGTGAGAGGGGCAGGGTAACGGCCCGGGCAGATGGGGGAGAGGTTTGTCCGTCAAGACTCCTCTCCCTGGCCCTGCCCCTTTTCAACCTTTCCCCGACCCTGCACCCCAACCTGGGACTTGCTGATTAGGCCGGAGCTTCGGGAGCTGCATGCTGGCCTGCTGTCCCCACCCCCGGTCATCCCGTTGCTGCTTCCACCTGCCTGCTGTGCTGTTGACGTCCCCGACCCCCCAGTCTGGCCTTCGGCAGGAGGGTCCCCCCTTATGATCCAGGTCCTGGTCCAGGTTTCTTCCCTCCTAAAGGGGAGTTTTTCTTGCCACTGTTTGGTTTAAGGTTTTTCTCCCACTAATAATAATTGTTCGGGGGTTAATGTTCTGGGTCTCTGGAAAGCGTCTGGAGACAACTTTTGTTGTATTAGACGCTATATAGATAAAATTGAATTGAATTTGTGCATATGGCGGTGACGTTGATGTATCGCAGCAGCGGGCAAGACCGTATGTATATATATATATATATATATATATATATATATATATATATATATATATATATATATATATATATATATATATATATGTCTATGGTGGAAACGTCCAAACCTGCAGGAGCGTGAGCCCCAAGCAGCAGTGGAGGCAGAAACTGCTCCACAACTGGGGGGAACATAGTGGAGTTATATATAAAACCATCAGAATAAAGTGAGTGGAAGAAGGCGCCAACCCACCATTGAGAGTAGGGAATCCTGTAGGTGATAAATATGGTCATCTGCAGGGCCTGCATGGAGAAAAACAACAACATGAGCTCAGTGATGAATCTTTAGTGATATTTAACATCCGCATCACATTTTACTTTTGATAGAAGAGTGTTAGGTGATTAGTTTCAAATGTTCGGAATCTTTTTAAACTCACACACAAGCCAACATTGACTGAACCTTGGTGTTCCTAGTCCGTCCTGAGGCTGGTGTTAGATTTATGTGTGCTCTGTTCCTCTCATCATCACAAGCTCGACCTCCAACATACAAACAGAGCCTTCCTGATAAACATGTCAGGATGGATGTGTCACATCTGCGTGAGAAATAATCATCTAGCTCAGGGGTCGGCAACCCGTGGCTCTAGAGCCCCATACGGCTCTTTAGCGCCGCCCTAGTGGCTCCTGGAGCTTTTTCAAAAATGTTTGACCTTTTTTTCTTCTTCTTTTTCCCTCTTTTTTTCCTTTTTCTTTCTTCTATTTTTCTCTTTTTTTTCTTCCCTTTTCCTTTCCTTTTTAATCTCGACATTTCGACTTTTTTCATGAAATTTTGACTATTTCCTCGACATTTTGACTTTTGTCTCGACATTTTGACTTTTTTCTCGAAATTGTACTTCAACATTTATCTTGACATTTGACTTTTTTCTCGACATTTCGACTTTTTCTCAACATTTCGACTTTTTTCTCGACATTTCAAACTTTTTCATGAAATTTTGACTATTTCCTTGACATTTCAAATTTTTTCTCGACATTTTGACTTTTTTCTCGAAATTGTACTTCAACATTTATCTCGACATTTCGACTTTTTTCTCGACATTTCAACTTTTTTCATGACATTTTTACTATTTTCTCAACATTTCGATAGAAACATGCAGCATGTGTTGCCTTCATTCTAAGGCTGATACAATTTTTTGCGGCTCCAGACATATTTGTTTTTTGTGTTTTTGGTCCAATATGGCTCTTAAACATTTTGGGTTGCCGACCCCTCCTCCAGGTCTATCCTGACATGTGAACTCTGACGTGATCACACACGTAGACGGACGGGCAGAAGAGCCGTGTCAAGGACGGGCTGCTTGGCAACTTTCAAGTCTGCTGACTTTAAAACAGCAAAAAACACCGTCAAGGTTTTGTTTTGTTATTCTCCTATTTGTCTTGTGTCACAGACTGCGTTTCCATGCATCAATAACCCTTTTAAAACCCGAATATTAGCAATAACCCGAATTTGCACGGCCATGTAAACACCAATAACCCCTTTGAATAACCCCAATTTGCTTAAAAACCTGAATATGAGCCCTGGGTTACTCCTTTTAAAACCTGAATATCCGGTCATGTAAACACCAAACGGAATATCCCCATCAAACGGAACAGGAATTTGTTTTCTGCACATGCTCTGTTCACAAGGAATCCTGGTCTTTTGAGTCCAGGAAGTTCTTCTAAACACGGAGAAACCAAGACCAGGAGGAGACTAATCACTTCATAAATGTAATGAAGGATATGAACATTTCTGCATTTGTAGACGGTAGAAAGTACCGGGATAGAAGATTTACAAGAAGGTGAGAGAAAAGTTGAGCGAAGCAGCATTTGTTTTGAATCTGGATACAGGAAGAAGAAGCAGAAATGACGGGAATTGCGTCATGATGTTCTCCGTGTGTCGCTGGTTTGATCCAGATATCCAGAATGATTAATTATCATGTAAACGGAATATTCTGAATGTTTCAGTAACCGGAATATTAGTAATAACACAAATTTTGACTGCATGTAAACGTAGTCACTGTACTGTATGGTGTTGTTGTAAGTTTCTACGTTTTACCTGCAAACCAATCTACCTTCGTTGTATCAGTACAGTTCCCTGCCCTCAGACTCCCCTGGAGTTCCTGTTGGACATGAAGACGCTCCGACAGCAGGACTCACCAGCAGCAGGACAGTGAGGACGCCGTCGAAGACGTTGTTCCGGTAGGACAGGTATCCTCTCCAGCCAAACGCAAAGATCTTCACACTCATCTCAAACAGGTAGTAGAGGATGAAGCACAGGTTGATGATCTGACAGTGGGAGAGTGAAATCAACTCATTACTGTCGTTAAAAATGAAAACAATGTCATTTCCTGATGTCAGTTCCCGTCACAATAATACACCACACGGACTAAAGTAGCGGATTATTGATCTCAAGAACAGTTTAAGATTAAGATTCCCAGAATATTCTAATTTTTTGAGTTTTCTTAAGCTGTAAGCCATGATCAGTAATATTAAAATAATAAAAGGCTTGCAATATTTCAGTTGATTTGTAATGATCCAGAATTATGACATTTTTGCATTACAGAAAATAAAGGACTTTATCACAATATTCTAATTTTCTGAGACAGTCCTGTAGGCTATTTATTAGCATCAGTGTATATTTTTATTTGCACCTTTTGCTATAAAAAAACAGTCAATGAAAAATGAACAATAGGAAGCCTAGAGGGCTTATAATATTACAAAGTTCACGCTCACTCATTTGACATCATTTGGATGGGTAAATTATTCACAAAAATGAATAGTAAATGGAAAATAAATTGAGTCTAAATAAATATATTTTTTTTTAATTATTGTTTTCCATTTACAATTTCACGGACCACCTGCAATACCGCCACGGACCACCAGAGGGCCGCGGACCACCGGTTGACAAACCCTGATCTAGACCAGGGGTCGGCAACCCAAAATGTTTTAGATCCATATTGGACCAAAAACACAAAAAACAAATATGTCTGGAGCCGCAAAAAATTGTATCAGCCTTAGAATGAAGAAACACATGCTGCATGTATCTATATTAGTTAGAACTGGGGGAAGATTTTTTTTTTCATTATGCACTTCGAGAAAAAAGTCAAAATGTCGAGAAAAAAGTTGAAATGTTTAGATTAAAAAGGAAAGGAAAAAGGAAGAAACAAAGAGAAAAAAATTAAAAAGAGAAGAAAAAAAAAAGGAAAATTAAAGCTGCAAGCAGCGATGAACGGGCCCTCGCACTTACGGCCACCGTCCCCCATAAGCATATCAGAAATTACATCACCCACGACTTCCTATGTCAAACCATTCAAAAGTTATAACAGAAAATAGGGACAACCAATCAGAAGAAGGGGCGGGGCTAATTCTCACAAATTATGGTCAAGGACTCAATACCGAGTCCCATGACACCACCCACGACTCTTTATGTCAAACCATTCAAAAGTTATAGCGCTGTTGAGCCGTTAGGCCACGCCCATTAATGCAAACCATGAAATATCACATTTTTCACCAAGCCTGGCTTGGTGAAAAATTTGGTGACTTTTTGGGCATGTTTAGGGGGAAAAAAAGGCCCTCCTTTTGTCAGAACAATAAGAAGAATAATTCCTACAGATACAATAGGGCCTTTGCACTGCAAGTGCTCGGGCCCTAATAAGAAAAAAAAGAAATAAAGAGAGAAAAAAAGAAAAAAAGGGAAAAAAAGAAAAAAGAAGAAAAGGAAAAAGGAGGAGAAAAAGAGAAAAAAAGGAAAAAGAGAAGAAATAAGAAAAAAAGGAAAAGAAGAAAAAAAGAAATAAAAAGAGAAAAAAAGAAAAGAAAAGGAAAAAAGAAGAAAAAAAGGAAAACATTGAAAAAGCTCCAGGAGCCACTAGGGCGGCGCTAAAGAGCCGCATGCGGCTCTGGAGCCGCGGGTCGCCGAGCCCTGGTCTAGACGATGGAGCGGCTGGGAATGTGTGACGATGTGACGGTACCCACCTCCAGTACGTAGTTGTCCCTCTCTGCTGTGGACTTCTCAGAATTCAGCACGAGGATAGCCTGGAGCACAAGAGTCACGTTACCTCAGAGTTTACGTGTGTGTGTGTGTGTGTGTGTGTGTGTGTGTGTGTGTGTGTGTGTGTGTGTGTGTAACTCACACATATGCACACCACGTTGGCCAGGGCCACTGCGTTGCCCAGTATACTGAGGTAGTAGTGACTGAAGACGAGCTGGAGTCTCTGCAGGGACGGGGACGTGTACACAGGCAGGGGGGGGTGCTGGAGACACACACACACACACACACACACACACACACACACACACACACACACACACACACACACACACACACACACACACACACACACACACACACACACACACACACACACACACACACACACACACACACACACACACACACACACACACACACACACACACCAGAGACAGTCAGAGTCACCACCGTAAAGCCGCTGTTCTGTCAATCCACGATTAGTTTTGCGACAGGAGAGGCACACAATGTTAAATATACATAAAATATACATAATAAGTTACAATAGGTTACAGATCATAGTATAGACCAGGGGGTCGGCAACCTTTCTCTTTTTTCTTCCTTTTTCCTTTCTAATCTCGACATTTCGACTTTTTTCTCGACATTTCGACTTTTTCTCGAAGGGCATAAAAAAAAAATCTCCGCCCAGTTCTAACTAACATAGAAACATGCAGCATGTGTTTCTTCATTCTAAGGCTGATACAAGACTTTTCATTTTTTGCGGCTCCAGAAATATTAGTTTTTTGTGATTTTGGTTCAATATGGCTCTAAAACATTTTTGGTTGCCGACTCCTGGTATAGACCTAAGATGAAGAGGGAAGGCTTTTTTTTTTTTTTCACCCACTACCTTTTCCTTCCGGCATTTAAAAGAACAATAGCGGAGGAACAAAGGAGTGTTTGTATCTGTTAGTCTAAGCAGTAACTGATGGTAGAAACTGAAAGTGTTTATTCAGGGATGTGAGAATCAGACAACATGGAGTTGTTGATCAGCTGTTTGTTATAAAGATCTTGTAAAGTTTGTTGAGCCGACCCAATGATTTTACTGCTTAGACTGACAACCTTATTGATCAAATTTCTGTCTTTGACCTTCAACGATTGAAACCAACAAATAAAAGAAAAAGTGATAACAGATTGGATGAAAGAACGATAAAACATAGTCATCAGGGAAGAATCCACCTGGAATTTAGAGTTTCTGAAGACAAAAAAAGCGCTGCTGCTTTTCTTATATAGCGAGTCTGAATCTTTTCCAAATGACAGTTTGTTGTCAATAATAGTGCCTAAATATTTATAGGACTCAACAATTTCAACCTCTTCACCCTCAATCACTTTACTAACAGGAGAGGGCTGCACGCGTCTGAAATCAATACTCATTACCTTTGTCTCTTTTGTCATGGATTACAGTTTAAGAAAACTCAAATATCCTATCTCAAAAAATTTGAATATTCTGGGAATCTTAATCTAAAACTGTAACCATGATCAGCAATATTAAAATAATAAAAGGCTTGCAATATTTCAGTTGATTTGTAATGAATCCAGAATGTATGACATTTTTTTTTTTTAAATTGCATTACAGAAAATAAAGAATTTTATCACAATATTCAAATTTTCCCATACAGTCCTGTATGGGATGTTGAGTATTTAATCCTTCAAAATAAACTACCATGACATGAATTGCATTACACTTTGTGAACATTATAGGATAAAGAGAAAAAAACAACAATTCTATGGCTTTATTTGATATTCATTCAGTCATTGGCCTTTATTTAACCAGGCAGGTCATTAACACATTCTTAATCTCTAAGGACCACTTGGGGGAAAGGAAGTGGTTTAGAGGGTAAAACACAGTAAAATTGTAGCTTTACAAAGGTAGAAAACCATTAGGGACCATC
Organism: Cololabis saira; assembly: GCF_033807715.1. Lineage (NCBI taxonomy): Eukaryota > Metazoa > Chordata > Actinopteri > Beloniformes > Belonidae > Cololabis > Cololabis saira. The sequence continues at coordinate 2,521,854 of NC_084588.1, read as the reverse complement.
TTTTGATAGGGTAGCAAAAATCGATAGACAGACGCTGTGGGTTTCTGCTGATGAACCTGGAAGTGAGAGTGCGGTCAGCTTTACCTCTTTTATGCGATCTTTATCTACTTCATCAAAGATCTTCCTGAACTGCTCTCGGTCCACAAAGCCCACGTCTTCATATCGCTGCACCGCCTGACGGGACAGTGGGAGAGGAGGATTGAGAAGGAAACGGGATAGCTGGGAGGGAATATGTCAAAAATCATGAAGATTGTGTTTTTGATATTTGGCATGGTGTTAGGTTTGGACATATGGTTTTCAAAAACCACCGCAAACAAATGCTGACGCCCCCTAGTGGCCGGTTTACAGAACATTCTAAATGTCTCCCGTCAAAAAGACCAAAGGTCATATCTCAGCATCTCTCAGTCCTAGATTGTTGTATATTGTCACTTTTTCTACTTTTTTGGTGCTAGGAATTCAATTCTGAGATAAATGTCCTATTTCAAGTCAACTTTAATTTTCAAGGTCATTTTTTCCCCAAAAACTTAAGAATTAAGTCGCATAAAAATATTGTCTAGGGCTCTAAACCCCTATTTTCACCCCCAAGGAATGCAGTTTTCTGTTTATTGAACAGGTCACTATAACTGTGGTGTCAATAATCTCACTGGGTAAGAACAGTGACCTTCATTAATTAATTAATTAATTAATTCATTCATTCATTCATTCATTCAGGCTTAAGATGAACAGAACCTCAGAACTAAGTCACAGTGACAGAATAGGATGTTATTAAAATAACACACTAAACATCAGCTGTGCATGTTTAAACTCCCTAACACCTACAATACCACCTCTATCGTCTCGCTGATTGATTCATTTAGAATTTTTTGCAAACCGGCCACTAGGGGGCGTCACCATTTGTTTGTAGTGGTTTTTGAAAACCTTATGTCCATAACTAACACCATGCCAAATATCAAAAACTTGTCACCAAGTGCAGGATTTTCATGAATTCCCTCCCAGATAGGAGGATATTTCTGCTAGACCGGAGGCTCAGTTTTACTTCACAAAGCTAATGAATGTGGGCACCGCTCTAATTCTGACTTTGTAAGATAGAAATGTGCAAGAAACAAAAGATTACAAGGTTGGGGGTAAAAAAAAAAAAAACGACTTCATGAAGAAATTCTGTCTGAAAACTGAACTTTCTGACGTCATGAAATCCAAAATTTGCAGGAGAAAACGGGATTATAAATGTATGAATTTGTAAACTTTGTAAAAACAAAACCAGATATTCTCATTATAAAATTGAAAACTAGTGGGAGAAGAGTCTGCGTTTCTGACTCGGTAGTCACATTTGGGAAGAATAAACACAGAAATGTGGAATTTATAAAACTTTGTTTGTAGTGTTGTTTTTGTCAGTTTCAATTTTAGTTTGAGTCTAGTCTTTGGGTTAACTATCCTTTTAGTTTTTATTAGTTTTAGTCACATTCATCCTCCTTTTAGTCGTGTCAAGTTTCAGTCGACTAAAAGTCTGAGCATTTTAGTCTTATTTTAGTCAAAGATTGTATTTAGCCAAACCCGTTTACAATTCAAACAAGGTTATTTACATTTTTATATCATTATTACCTTATAGACTCAAGAATACATTCATTCCAGATACAGAAGACTCTAATTTGAGTTTACAACATATTTATTTTTCCGCATTTCTCCCCGTCTTTTTCTTTTTCGACGACACATTGGGTTTTCTTTTCCACGTCTATGTAGGAAAGTGGATCCAAAGATGGATCTTCTTCTTCTCCCCCCCAGAGCAGATCCCCGTGTTTCTCTATGTAACTTTGTTTTTAATGGATGTGAACCTAGAGCTCTGCGCTAACGGCATCACTTTCTAACCTGCAGCTGCATCTTCTGGATCTGATTCCCTGCTGCAGCGACTGGGATGGAGGACTAACGTCACCCAGCAGAACCAAAATGAAGACACATTTTAGCAGAGATTTTATTTAGTAATCTACATTTTTGTCTCGTTTTTATTCATCAATGATATTGCATTATATATATATTATTTAATTATCGTTATATCGTCACATAACCAGCATTCTCGTTGCGTCTCGTTTTTATGGTCAGAAATATGTGCCACTAGAAACTGAATTTGAATAATTTATATTTGAATTTGAATTGCTCAACTTGAATAATTGCATTAAAAAACTGAATCTGAATCACATAATTTGAATTTGTATTGTTTAATTTGAATCATTTATTGAAAAACTGAATCTACATTCAGCTCTCACAATTCAAATTCAGTTCTCACAATTCAAATTCAGTTCTCACAATTCAATTTCAATTTCACTGTGCCACATCCGGGTCTTCCGCTGGAACAGCAATCGAGTGCAGATACAAAGAACTCCTTTCCTACTATAACCTCTATTTTCTTTCAACAATATAAACAACCAATGGGAGGTAGATATTTGGAAACCTATTGTGTTTTCTCCATTCTGTGTAAAAAGTGTAGATTTATATCCTGCCATTTTGTAGAAAAATTTCTGCTTAATGCAATTATTCAAGTTGAGCAATTCAAATTCAAATATAAATGATTCAAATTCAGTTTCTAGTGGCACATATTTCTGCCCATACGTTTTCCTCATGTGATAAAGGTTCTAGGAGATCTTTTCTGTGTCCTGGGTTGTAACATCTCAGCTTGGATTTTCCTCATGTTTTTAGTTAAGTTAGCGGCCTGCTTTATTATAAGAGTGACAGCAAGGCTGTCGCCACAATTCAATAATTCCATTTTAATCATTCAGAGTTAGTCTGGACAGGGTGTGTGAGGGTGTGTGAGTACATTTGTAGACGTGTGGCGTCTCTTCTGACCGTATTGATGGCCGTCCTGTAGTAGCTCTTCATCTTCACCCTGGTCATCACCTGCAGCACCGAGTCCACACTCACCACACTCCTGGGGGGAGACGCACTTGAGAAAGGATGTTTGACAAAACTACAAAACTACTGTATTTTCTGCACTATAAGGCGCACCGCATTATAAGGCGCACTAAATATCTGGTAAAATACCGTAGTATAGTGGCTGGGGGTGAGTTACATATCTACAATGGGTTGCAAAAGTATTCACCCCCCTTGAACTTTGTGACCTTTTGCCACATTTCAGGCTTCAAACATAAAGATATAAAACTGTAATTTTTTGTGAAGAATCAACATCAAATGGGACACAATCATGAAGTGGAATGAAATTTATTGGAAATTTCAAACTTTTTTAACAAATAAAAAACTGAAAAATTGGGTGTGCAAAATGATTCCGCCCCTTTACTTTCAGTGCAGCAAACTCTGTCCATAAGTTCAGTGAGGATCTCTGAATGATCCAGTGTTGACCTAAACTACTAATGATGATAAATGGAATCCACCTGTGTGTAAACACGTCTCCGTATAAATGCACCTGCACTGTGATCGTCTCAGGTCCGTTTAAAGCACAGAGAGCATCATGAAGAACAAGGAACACACCAGGCAGGTCCCAGATACTGTTGTGGAGAAGTTGAAAGCTGGATTTGGATACAAAATATTTCCCAAGCTTTAAACATCCCAAGGAGCACTGTGCAAGGGATAATATTGAAATGGAAGGAGTATCAGACCACTGCAAATCTACCTAAAAGACCTGGCTGTCCCTCTACACTTTCAGCTCATACAAGCAGAGGACTGATCAGAGATGCAGCCAAGAGGCCCATGATCACTCTGGATGAACTGCAGAGGTCAGAGGTCAGGGGTCAGGGGTCATGATCACTCTGGATGAACTGCAGAGGTCAGAGGTCAGAGGTCATGATCACTCTGGATGAACTGCAGAGGTCAGAGGTCATGATCACTCTGGATGAACTGCAGAGGTCAGAGGTCAGGGGTCATGATCACTCTGGATGAACTGCAGAGGTCAGAGGTCAGGGGTCATGATCACTCTGGATGAACTGCAGAGGTCAGAGGTCAGGGGTCATGATCACTCTGGATGAACTGCAGAGGTCAGAGGACATGATCACTCTGGATGAACTGCAGAGGTCAGAGGTCAGAGGTCACCTACAGCTGAGGTGGGAGACTCTGTCCATACCACAACAATCAGTCCTATACTGCACAATTCTGGCCTTTATGGAAGAGTGGCAAGAAGACAGTCATTTCTTAAAGATATCCATACAAAGTGCCGTTTAAAGTTTGCCACATGCCACCTGGGAGACACAAACATGTGGAAGAAGCTGCTCTGGTCAGATCAGACCAAAATCAAACTTTTTGGCAACAATGCAAGGCGTTATGTTTGGCGTAAAAGCAACACAGCTCATCCCCCTCAACACACCATCTCCACTGTCAAACATGGTGGTGGCAGCATCATGGTTTGGGCCTGCTTTTCTTCAGCAGGGACAGGGAAGATGGTTAACATTGATGGAAAGATGGATGGAGCCAAATACAGGACCATTCTGGAAGAAAACCTGATGGAGTCTGCAAAAGACCTGAGACTGGGACAGAGATTTGTCTTCCAACAAGACAATGATCCAAAATATAAAGCAAAATCTACAATGGAATGGTTCACAAAAAAACATATCCAGGTGTTAGAATGGCCAAGTCAAAGTCCAGACCTGAATCCAATGGAGAATTTGTGGAAAGAAGTGAAAACTGCTGTTCACAAACGCTCTCCATCCAACCTCACTGAGCTCCAGCTGTTTTGCAAGGAGGAATGGGCAAAAATTTCAGTCTCTCGATGTGCAAAACTGATAGAGACATAAGAGAGACTTACAGCTGTAATCGCAGCAAAAGGTGGCGCTACAAAGTATTAACTTAAGGGGGATGAATAATTTTGCACGCCCACTTTTTCAGTTTTTTATTTGTTAAAAAGTTTGAAATATCCAATAAATTCCGTTCCACTTCATGATTGTGTCCCACTTGATGTTGATTCTTCACAAAAAATTACAGTTTATATCTTTATGTTTGAAGCCTGAAATGTGGCAAAAGGTCACAAAGTTCAAGGGGGGTGAATACTTTTGCAACCCACTGTACCTGATGGAGCTGCGCTACAGGAAATGCTACTAAATCCTACAGCAAATGCAAAAAAAAAACCAAGAAGAAAAGTACCGTATGTCAAACTTTATTAACAAAATAAAAACCAGTTTTGCTCCGTCTCGTCAAAGTCTCCATTATGCGAGTCAGCGTCACTGTTGTTGTCTTGAACGTCTGTGACGATTCCTGACGTTTTAAGCGCCGTTACTTCAGCGACACCAACTACATTACCCACAATCCCCCTGACTACATTACCCACAATCCCCCTGACTACATTACCCACAACCCCCCTGACTACATTACCCACAATCCCCCTGACTACATTACCCACAATCCCCCTGACTACATTACCCACAATCCCCCTGACTACATTACCCACAATCCCCCTGACTACAGGTACAGAAATTACCGTAATGATCATATATAAGGTGCACTGCCGGTTTTTGAGAAAATTAAAGGCTTTTAGGTGCGCCAAACTAGAGTTTATCCCAGCATGCATTGCTGAGGACATTCTGGCCACACCCGAGCAGTGTGTGTGCGTGCGTGCGTGCGTGCGTGCGTGCGTGCGTGCGTGCGTGCGTGCGTGCGTGCGTGCGTGCGTGCGTGCGTGCGTGCGTGCGTGCGTGCGTGCGTGCGTGCGTGCGTGCGTGCGTGCGTGCGTGCGTGCGTATCTTACTGATCCGTCCCCTGGGCTCTCTGGCAGCTGAGAACTTGGAAAGCCGCCCGGATTCCCAGCCGTCTCCTGATGATGGACGTCTGAACCGACAACTAGACCCCAGGACCACAGAAACATGTTTAGCTGAGTCATCTGGAGCTTCTTCTCCGCAGAAACACGTTTAGCTGAGTCATGTGCAGCTTCTTCTCGCTCAGCACCTTTCTGGTGGCTTTAACCAAGTCTTCCACTGCTGTTTATCACACGTAATCACACATTTTGAGGGCATTTTCCACCCACCCAGTCTCCCTCTGAGACTCTGACTCAGACTTGAGTCAAACGTACGCGCGCATGTGTGTGTGTGTGTGTGTGTGTGTGTGTGTGTGTGTGTGTGTGTGTGTGTGTGTGTGTGTGTGTGTGTGTGTGTGTCACATGTGTGTGTGTGTGTGTGTTGGGGGATTACCCACGGTTGACCATTATGCTTACTTATATATGTATTGTATACTTGTGATATACACATATCCCTAAACATAAGTGAGGCATGTAGAGACCAAGGCTCCGTCCGACCCCCCAACCCCCCCTGGATAATGTTCAGTCTCTAATTAAGAGGATGAACTTCAGGCCAATGATACATTTATCAGAGTGTAAAGTCCTGCGAAGGCCCCCCCTCAGCTCTCCTGATCAGGCCTGAGGTTCTTCGGTTCCCTCATCTGTCACATCTGCTCACATCATTTGTCAAGATCTGAGTAGGATCCATTTAAAAGTAAAGGGGAGTACTATTGTAATGGGAAATGTTGGTATAACCATGTTTTTTGCTTTAACACTAATACACAAATCCTGTTTTCAAGTGAACATTCCTTGGGGAGGTCATGCTCCTTAGACACAGAGTCTAGCACGGTTGCCAGGGTGATATTTTGTCTAGTTGTCCCCAGCCTGCCCATTGTTAGGCCCCGTCCCAATTCTCCCCCTCGCCCTCCTTTTCTTCCCTACCCCTAAATTTTGCGCGTTCCCGTGAAGGTAGTGGTGTCCCAATTCCTCTTTTCACCAAGGGGGAGTGGGCATATCGAGGGCTAGGGGCTGAAAATAGCCCCTTCACATCGACGGATTTCAGATGCTGACTTCGCGAGCGAGGGGTTATAAAAATTTCCCAGAATGCTTTTCGTCGTCATTTGCGGACTGAATCCAAAAAAAAAAAAACATGGCGGACATTTTTTTATTTTTTAGTGAATAAAAATCAATATTTTGAGTTAGTTTCTGCATAAAAATGTGTTTTCATTACATTTCTAGTGAGAAATGTATATTTTACTTTCATAATATTCACTCAGTGAATGTACATAATCACTTTTTTGTCCGTTGTTCGCTAAAATCGCGCCGGAGTAAAAGCTGTTAGGTTACGCCGTAGGCTACGTAAGCTACGCCGTAGGCTACGTGACCTACGCCGTAGGCTACGTGACCTACGCCGTAGGCTACGTAACCTACGCCGTAGGCTACGTAACCTACGCCGTAGGCTACGTAACGTACGCCGTAGGCTACGTAAGCTACGCCGTAGGCTACGTGACCTACGCCGTAGGCTACGTGACCTATGCCGTAGGCTACGTAACCTACGCCGTAGGCTACGTAACCTACGCCGTAGGCTACGTGACCTACGCCGTAGGCTACGTAACCTACGCCTTAAGGGCTGTATATACTTGCCGTTCAGAACGCGTACGCGCGACGCAGGATACGTGTGACGTCACGCGTATCCTGCGTATCCTGCGTTCATTTGACGCGTCGACGTGCACGTTCTCAAAAAGACACTGAACGCGTACGCGACCTGCAGTTCTCGCTCTGGCCGCTAGTATCGCTGTTCCCGGTCTGATCCCAGCTGGCACGATTATGCTGCTCTCTGCTGGAGAAAGTTCCCCATGCAGGTTAACTTCCCCTCAGGGTTTCCGTTGTCCGGTAAAATATGCCGAAGTCCGGTATTTTATAATCTCTCCGGACAAAATGTCCGGTGAAAATACTCACTGGTGCTGCGGGACTAGAGTCCCCGGGAGTACCACGGAGGGACGCGCCGAGCCTCGGTGCCGGGAGCCGGGAGGAAGCAGAGCTTCCTCCCGGCTCCCGGAGTCAATTGACAGGAGTAAATTGACGGGACTTATTTTATTTTAAATACTAATAGTTTTTCAATAAAAAATACTATTGAATGACTTGCAAATGAATGAATGAATGACTTGGAATCATATTAGGAACAATAAACCAGATGGAATGTCTATTTGTAAGGAAAGATTGTAACTATTTCAGTTTCAAGACACCATTCATAATATTGAAATCGATCACATTCAACATCATCATAGTTTTTTACCATGTTAATCTTTCTTATATATTGACATCTACTTCTCCATATGAACCTAAAATTAACTGGATTTATTGTTTCGTCATTCTTGTTGAGATGGGTAAGGAGAATGCCGGATAAATTAGTCTGGAAAGACTATCCATTTTTAATAATAAGCAATAATAATAAGATAAGATAAAATAGTCCTTTATTATTACTCCCTCAACGGGGAAACTCACGTAGCAGCAGTACACACACAGGGAAGGGGGTAAAAAAGTAATATAAATAAGTAATACAAATTAATAAAGAGTAATAATAATAATAATAATAATAATAATAATAATAATGCTGTGGTTTTATATATCGCCCTTCAAGGCACCCAGAGCTTTACAGAGATCATTATTCATTCACACACATTCTCCCGGTGGTAGCTCCGTTTGTAGCCACAGCTGCCCTGCAGACTGAAGGAAGCGTGGCTGCCATATCGCGCCAAACGGCCCCTCTGACCACCACCAACATTCATACACACTCATACACATTCACACGATGTTATAATCTCCTACATCATCCAATATTGTCCTGTAAACTTGTTAGTTTTTTCTAATCTGCTACCGCTGCTGCTGCTACTACTTCTGCTACTTAATATACGTAGCTTTTCCAACTGTTGCTCTGCTTACTGCCCCCTATCGGTCACCATCGGTATGACGGGCTCTCGTCGTGTGGTACGCGAGGTACGTTGGGAGCCGAACAGACACGTACGCAGGGTACGCAGGCACCAACGTAGAGTATATTCCCGCCTTTAGGCTACGTAGCCTACGGCGTAGGTTACGCGGCGATGCGCGCCGTAACCTACGCCGTAGGCTCTGCGTCGATTTAACGCGGACCCATAAGCTCCGGAGCCGGCAGACAGAAATCTCTAAATTTTCGGAGCAAATTTCTTAACAGGCGTAGCTACAACTGTTAGATTTCATCTATTAAACCAACATCTTCCTAAATGATTTATTTCAGCCAGCGTAATTCTCAACAAAGCTGCAGGTTTCTCCCCGGGACGACGGCGCAGGTTGACCCAGCGATCATGTTTGTCCCCCCGGCCGTGAGCTGCTGCTGCTCCCCGGGGCCGCTGGCTCTTCTCATCTCCGAAAACGTCAAGTCAAATTTCTTAACAGGCGTTATTTGGATAAACTGAGCCCAGGTTGGGGATCTTAACAGTTACTTTTACGCCTGAAAAAATATTAAAACTTAATAAAGTGGCATATTAACAGCGCTACAGCTGAAATTAAAACAGCTTTTGGCTCTCAGCTTCCTGATCAGGGTAGGGATGAAAACGAGGGGGAGTAGGAGAAATGGGACAGGCATCTGGGCCAAGTGCCCTAGATTTCAAGTGCCCTAAAATCTCCCCCTTCTTTTTTAGGGGGTAGGGAAGAAAAGAAGGGCGAGTGAAGAAAAGTAGGGGGAGAATTGAGATTGGGCCTAAGATAGCGTGTGCTTAAACATTGTTAGGGGTATTACTGGCTGACTGTTCAGATCGGCACTGTGTGACCCTCCATTCATTGAATGTTTTTCTCTTTTCATTAAATCTCCAGAAAGACAGCTGAGTGTGTCGTGACATTCATTTTTGAACACTTTATTGAACGAACAACAATTTTTGCCACCACACTATCAAAAGTGAGGAACAGCCATGAGAGCAAACACTCGTCAGGACATGAGATTTGGACTGAGGGGACCAAGTACGAGGGGTGAATAAGTGCAGTGCAGGGCCGAGCTGGCTGAGCGTGTGGTTTGGAGGTGTTAGGAGACGTTATCGGAAGAGAGTCCTGCAGCTGAAAGCCCCTCTCTGACTGCATGTGGGTAGCTGGTCTCAGTAGGAAACCACAAACCAGAACAGACCAACGTTTGCTGACTGCAGAGACACCAGTCACTGTGAAGGCTCTGGTGTTGAGAGGCCTGCCGGAAACATCCCTGATGAAGAGGAGCTGAAATATCCCTGATGAAGAGGAGCTGAAACATCCCTGATGAAGAGGAGCTGAAACATCCCTGATGAAGAGGAGCTGAAACATCCCTGATGAAGAGGAGCTGACATTTATGTAGAGAGTTTTGGCCAGACAGGTGGATCTCTGGGCTAGACCGGTGTTATGGTGCTTTTCCACTAGCACCTACTCAGCCTGACTCACCTCCACTCAGTTTGGTTCTTTTCCACCAGGGGTCTAACGTGCAGAGTAGATACTTTTCTGTAACTATTCTGCCGAGGTTCTAAGCTGCTGAGTCGGCTGTATCTGACATCATCACACTACAGGCCACCGATTGGTCGGGGGGTTGGAGTCAGACGTCTGAGTCAGGATGTGACATCAGAGAAAGAGACTCTGACGGATTCTTCATTTTATTCAACAGCAATTGCAGCAGAAGTCTGTTTGGTGATCCAACTGAGGTGCAGATGTTCATACAGGACTGTCTCAGAAAATTAGAATATTGTGATTTTCTGTAATGCAATTACAAAAACAAAAATATCATACATTCTGGATTCATTACAAATCAACTGAAATATTGCAAGCCTTTCATTATTTTAATATTGCTGATCATGGCTTACAGTTTAAGAAAACTCAAATATCCTATCTCAAAAAATTTGAATATTCTGGAAACCAAATCTTAAACTGTAAGCCATAATCAGCAATATTAAAATAATAAAAGGCTTGCAATATTTCAGTTGATTTGTAATGAATCCAGAATGTATGACATTTTTGTTTTTTTAATTGTGTTACAGAAAATAAAGAACTTTATCACAATATTCTAATTTTCTGAGACAGTCCTGTAAACCTGGTGCTGAGGAGAGAATTAAAAAGGGATCTAGACGGAGATAAGGAACGACCCGATCTACCAGGAGATCTGTCTCCTCATAGCTGCTCACGGCTCCAGCTGACTTTTCAGCAACGTGGAGACAAACTAAAAATAATTAAAAAGCGTTGCCGCTTGAAGCTTCTCTCTCTCTCTCATTTTTAACTTGGTATCAAACACAAGCCACAGACCCAGCAGCACATCTATCATCTCCTCCAGGTTCTACATCTTTAGTGTTGTTGTCTTCTTCATTTAGACACAATCAAATAAGTCACAGCAGCTTCTCCAACCTCCTAGTTCTGATCCAGGTGATGAATTGTTATGGAAAAGAAACCAGGCCGAGTTGAGATGAGTAGAGCTGAGTAGGCGCTGGTGGAAAAGCTCCATTAGAGGGGTCTGGTTGAAGACGCCGCCCCTTCAGTCTGCTGAATGAGTTTCTGAGCTTTAGCAAAATCCCAAATGATCCCGTGACGGGTGTACACTTTTTCTCAAGCCCTCATGATCCTACTGATGAACAGAGTGTTGCAACCCCAACATCATCTGTTTAATAAAAATAAAACTATTCTTCAATACCCACATGCAGGGGTCAGCAACCCGCAGCTCTAGAGCCATATGCGGCTCTTTAGCGCCGCCCTAGTGGCTCCTGGAGCTTTTTCAAAAATGTTTGACCTTTTTTTTTCTTATTTTTTCCCCTTTTTTCCTTTTTTTCTCTTTTTTTCTTCTTTTTTTCCCCTCTTTTTTTCTTCCTTTTTCCTTTCCTTTTTAATCTCGACATTTCGACTTTTTTCTCGACATTTCAACTTTTTTCTCGAAATTGTACTTGACAATTAATCTTGACATTTCAAAATTTTTTCTTGAAATTTTGACTTTTTTCTCAACATTTCGACTTTTTTCTCAACATTTTGCCTTTCGCCATCATTCTAAGGCTGATACAAGACTTTTCATTTTTTGCGGCTCCAGACATATTTGTATTTTGTGTTTTTGGTCCAATATGGCTCTTTAACATTTTGGGTTGCCGACCCCTGTCAACATGTCAAAAAATGTTGCGTACACACAGCTGCAGTAAAACGCTGAGTAATGATATTGGGCCGATGCAAACGATGCAAACCGCTAACTCTCTCACATTACACACTGCTGCGCGGTAATAAAGTGCACTTGTACAGAATAATCAAAGCAAAGCAAATCAAAGCCATCCATCCTGGGACAGATACTGACAGCACGTTAGAGGAAACATTACTCACCAGTAAATACCCCCTGAACTGGTTGTATATGATGGCAGTCAGTAAGTTCATCAGACAGTAGGTTCCTGCCAGAAAATCATACACATTTGCTCTGAAAAATGTCACTTGAATGCATTTCTAACCCAAAACCACTAGAGATGCACCGATCGATCGGCCACTGATCGGGATCGGGCCGATAATGGCCCTATCGGAGATCGGAAAATAATAGTTGAGAGCGACCGATCTGATGACGACAAACCGCAGACCCAGCGGCCCTGAGGAGGCGTCAGCCTCGCCGGTGTGGGAGTTTTAATGTCTGAAAAGGACAACACATTTGAAGTTTGCAAAGTGTGTGCAAAGGAGATACCACAAGGAGGAATGTTACAAAAGAATTGCAACACAACGAAGCTGATAAGACATTTGAAAGTTCTTCACACGGAGTATATTGAGTTTTCAAAGTTGGCTGCCGCTAAGGCAGAGAAAAAAAAGGAGCGCGCAGCAACGGCGCTAAGTCACCTGTAACACCTGTAACAGAGACTTATAAATGACAGGAAGAAAAATAAAAACTACATCGCAACACCGTGTCCTGCGACGCGAGCGAGCGTCAGCGACAAAAACAATTCTATTGCTTTATTTTCTATTGGACTGTCCAAACTGGCTGCGAGCGACGAAGCGCAGCACGACGCGCCGTTTTGAGCTGAACATTTGTCGGACGCCTGGTTTCTATTTTCTTCCTGTCGCTCGCGTTGAAAGCCGGTTGAAAGCGCTGTAGGAAACATTTCAATAGAAGAACCTCAATAAAGTGGCAGCTGCTGGAGGGAGATCGCCAGGGAGCTGGAAGGTTCTGATAAGATAATAATATATAATTAAAGCTGCAAGCAGAGATGAACGGGCCCTCGCACTCACGGCCACCGCCCCCCATAAGCATATCAGACATGACACCACCCACGACTTCCTATGTCAAACCATCCAAAAGTTATGGCAGAAAATAGGGAGAACCAATCAGAAGAAGGGGCGGGGCTAATTCAGGCCAATGAAGGTCAAGGACTCAGTACTGATTCCGGTGACACCCACGACACCCACGACTCTTTATGTCAAACCATTCAAAAGTTATGGCAGAGAATAGTATTCTAGGGGGCGCTGTTGAGCCGTTAGGCCACGCCCATTAATGCAAAACATAAAATATCAAATTTATCACCAGGCCTGGCTTGCATGCAAAATTTGGTGACTATCTATTTGGGAACTATCAAATATGGACCAATCAGATGAAGCGGGGGCGCGCGTTTTGGCGTCTAGCGTCGCCACGGTAACACTTTTGAAAGAGAAAAGTAATGCGCGTAGTCACAGGATGGAGGCGCACATTTTGATGTATAACACACCTGGGTTAACGATACAGTTCAGGCCGTATTAACTGTCGAAGGAATGGCATAAATTGCTCCAAAATTACGCGATTAATTCCGAATGTTCAAAATGGCCGACTTCCTGTTCGGTTTCAGCCATGGAGCCAAGAGACTTTTCTTTAAGTTGCGACATGATACAGGTGTGTAGCGATTTTCGTTCATCTACGTCAAACCGTATTGTGGGGCTTGAGGAACAAAGTTTTTTCTGTCTGAACCAATCAGATGAAGGGTCGGAGCGCGTTTTGGCGTCTAGCGTTGCCACGGTAACGCTTTTGAAAGAGAAAAGTAATGCGTGTTGTCACAGGATGGAGACGCACATTTTGATGTATAACACACCTGGGTGCATGTTACGGTTTGGGCCGTATTAACTGCCGAAGGAATGGCATAAATTTCGCCAAAATTACGCAATTAATTCAGAATGTTCAAAATGGCTGACTTCCTGTTCGGTTTCGGCCATGGCGCCAAGAGACCTTTCTTTAAGTTGTGCCATGATACAGGTGTGTACCGATTTTCGTGCATGTACGTCAAACCGTATCGTGGGGCTTGAGGCACAAAGTTTTCTAGGGGGCGCTGTTGAGCCATTTTGCCACGCCCATTAATGCAAACCATTAAATATCAAATTTTTCGCCAGGCCTGGCTTGCGTGCAAAATTTGGTGACTTTTGGGGCACGTTTAGGGGGGCAAAAAGGCCTTCCTTTCGTCAGAAGAAAGAAAGAAAGAAAGAAAGAATAACAATTCCTACAGATACAATAGGGCCTTCGCACTGTAAGTTCTCGGGCCCTAATAATAAGATAATAATAGGATAATATTTCTTTCTGCCACTTTATTGAGGTTTTTGTAGTGAAATGAGGAGGAATCATAGAGATAACTTCTCATTTCAACTAACTGGATCAGCCGTTCCTCATCATGACTGTTTCCTACAGCGCTTTAACCGGCAAGAACATTTAAATATCACAATATCAAGCTTGTTTTCTGTTTAGAAAGTACAAACGTAGGAAGATTAACAGTACTCACCCATCTTTTACTTGTCTCTTTACTCTTTTAGTAGTTATTTTAGGAGTTTCTTTCAGGAGCGCACGGGTGGGTAGTGCGGTGAATAAAGGCTGATTTATGGTTCCGTGTAAAATCGACGGCGTAGCCTACGCCGTAGGTTACGCGGCGACACGCGCCGTTCGTTGTGCGTCGCCGCGAACCTACGCCGTAGGGTCTGCGTTGGTGTAATGCGGAACCATAAATCAGCCTTAAAAAGCGAGTTTCAGCTGTCAATCAAAATAACGTGGGAGCCCATAACCCTTTCAGTGTTTCAGGACAGAGAGCGTCCGATGTCACGCAGTGCGACGCGATAGTCGGACGCTCGCGTGCAGTTATGACAGGCTGTAAGGTAATGGATTCATATGCTTTACTCATCAGCCGCTTTCTGTTGTAGCAGACGTTGGGTTTAAAACACGTTTGCAGCTTGGATCCGCGGTGCGCGCTGCCGCGTCGTAAATATTTCATTGATGAAATCCTGTCGGAGTTTTACCAAACTATATACAGTCCAAAGCCTCACGCAGGACGACAGTCGTGTCAGTCGCTTCACGAGTGACATGTGGAGCTCTAGTGTGAAGAGTTTTGCTTCACTCACAAGAGTTTCCTCACACGCGGCGGATGCTATCACTAAAGCTTTCACAAAGCTTAATAATTCATAATTAATTTTTATTTTAAGATTTAATTCCTCTTTCCACAGGAAAACTAAGGTTTATAGTTTACAACTTGTATCAACTTTTAGAGAGTGACATGTCTGCTGTTGTCTGTGTTGGTCACATGTTGTACATAATTATTACCACAGGAAAGCTGAGCTACTAAGCTACACTTACTCTTTGTAAGCCGAGTCTAAATCGTCTCTAAGAGTCTCTAGACCACGGGTCGGCAACCCAAAATGTTTTAGGGCCATATTGGACCAAAAACACAAAAAACGAATATGTCTGGAGCCGCAAAAAATGAAGTCTTGTATCAGTCTTAGAATGAAGGCAACAAATGCTGCATGTTTCTATATTAGTTAGAACTGGGAGAAGATTTTTTTTTCATTATGCACTTCGAGAAAAAAGTCGAAACGTTGAGAAAAAAGTCAAAATTTCATGAAAAAAGTCAAAATGTCGAGATTAAAAAGGAAAGGAAAAAGGAAGAAAGAAAGAAAGAGAAAAAAAGAAAAAAAGAAGAAAAAAAGAGAAAAAAGGAAAAAAAGAAAAAAAAAGTAAAAGTAAAGTAAAAATAGGTCAAACATTTTTGAAAAAACTCCAGGAGCCACCAGGGCGGCGCTAAAGAGCCGGCTCTAGGCTCTAGAGCCGCGGGTTGCCGACCCCTGACCTAGAGGGTGAAATATTGCTCGTTGCCTCAGCCTGAACTAAAACAGACAATTCATGATTCTTTCACATCTAATTTTTATACCTAATAATAAAATGTTAGTGTCGTGTACATGAGACAACAATATTGACGAATTTATGTATTTCACGCTGTGATCGGTGATCGGCAAAATCGGGATGGGCCGATACTGGTTTTGGAGATCGGTGATCGGCCCTCAGAAGCCTGATGGGTGCATCTCTAAAAACCCCCTTAAATGCCTCCGATGTGCTGCCCCCTCACAACCAGAGCTGCTACTCACCGATGACGCTGAAGGCGATGAAGAAGATGGAGTAGGCTCTGTTCAGGGAGTAGGCCGGGATCATCACTGCCACACAGAACACCATACGTCAGTTACAGAACAGAACCAGTTACCGGACCGGGAGGACGGCCCGGGCAGCGTCTGACTCTGTACCGTCTGGGTTGTTGGCCGTGGTGAGCAGAACCAGCAGAGACGTGAGGGAACTGGGCAAGTCTCGGAAATGTAACTCCCACTCCTTGTTTTTCTCTGGGTCCTGAACACAAACACAGAAGTAGTAAGTTCTTAGTTTAGCTCTTTCTGCTGGTTAAAAGCAAAGACATATCTACGTAGACGCCCCATGGAGCTGCTGCGATACGTCAACGTCACCGCCATATTGGATGTTCAAGACTGCGCTGTAAACTAATACAAGTAAATGGACTTATTTTCATAAAGCGCCTTTCTACAAAGAAATGTACGTTTTACGTCTCATTTATTCATTCACACACGCACTAATATACTTGGGAAACAGTTAGTCACCAAATATAATATATTTAATTTACTCAGATGGAAAAAATAAGAACTTTATTGATCCCACATAGGAGTAATTCATGTTATATCAGCTATAGAGAACAAGGTAGTGCCGAACAACAATATATATCCCCCCTAGATGTAACAGAGGGAACATAAAACAGCCCTGGAACCAGCAGACATCACAACCTGCTAGCCCCGGTCCAGTCATCAGCCCGTCTAGGGAAAAGGCTCTTTAGCAGCTTTTTAAGACGTAGAATTGTCAAATTGGTTTAATTCACCGCACGAATCGGCACAGATTACTTTTGTAATCCTGTATTTGACCCGGTATTTGAACGTTTTGACCGTATAGAAACGTAATTCTTGCCATTTAAGAATGAGATGTACCTGCTGGAACTACTGCCCTTACTTTTTAACAACTTGTGCTTTTATTATTTTACCTCTTTTCTTATCATTTTATCTGCTATTTACTGTTTAATTGTGTCTTGCTGCTTTTAATGTTGATGTAAAGCACTTTGAATTCCCTTGTGTTGAATTGTGCTGTACAAATAAACTTGCCTTGCCTTTTAAGAGTCAAAACAGACAAGGCAACCCGCGGCTGCTTTAAAAGCCCGGCCACAGAACCAGGGCTTACACGCTGGACTGAACCCTAAAGGGATTTTACCTCCCTGAACTGGAATATATCTGAACCCAACCCAAGTCAAGTGAAATTAAATGAAATAAAATAAGCTCAACTCTAATATTAAACTACGGGTTGAGGTATATCAGTGTCTTGGATGTAAATTCAATTTCATCTCTCTGTTTTCAATGTCATGTCACATCAAGAGATCTTGTAACAGTGTACCAGTTTCTTAATCTTTAATCTTCCATAAATAGCACCCTAATAGTTTAACAATTTTGTGAAATAACTCTCCAAAGACGTTGTGTCCATGTTCAAAGATACTTCAGGAGAGCATTAGATTATTGAAGACAATAGTAGCAGAGGATATAAATATTGGTAAAAGAAGCTCCACTAGGACAAATACGTTGAATCACACAATTTTCTCTAGAGATGACTGAAATGATTCCAGCAACAAGAACTTTGGAAAGTTCCTCAAGTTTCTACATTATACTGTATGTCACACTTTTTTCCAAATTTGTATTCACCTTTAAATATATTTTTAAGTATGCTAAATCAATTTCAGTTTGCAATCGCGCCTAAGCAATACGGTTAAATATTATACACAGAATGCAGATATCCCCCAACCGTAGACTTCACTTCAGTCCTACTCTCACCCACGGGCCTTAAATGCAAGATAGAAATTGGTTCCTAACTCATTGTTTTTGTTCATGTTGTAAACTGCAAATGTATTGGTTTAATGTGCTATCTGAAATAGAAAAGATATTGGGTTTAAAACTGGAGATGGACTCGTATCTCTCGTATTGGGCGTCCTAAGACAACACCAACATCAAAACATAATGGAGGCTGTATTGTATTCTGACTTATGCAACGAGAAGAATATTTTATAGCAGTAGATCAATGAAAAAGTACCAACTGTTAAAGGCTGCCATCAGTGGAGCCTGATGTCTCTAATGTCATGTTGCAGGGGTTTCTTGACTGGTCATACTCTACATTTTTACTGTAACCAGAGTTTAATTTATATGAATCTGTTTTGTTTTTCTGTTCTGTTGGTTTGTTTGCCTGTTTTGCTAGCATTTCTGTAGATTATATTACAGTATGTATCCATTCTTTACTTGTAAAAGTGAAAAATTAATAAAGATATTGTTTAAAAAATATAATGATGTTTTTAAGTGAACTCTTATAGGATGGAGTGATTGTTGTGTGAGTTGCAGTTGTAATCTGCAGTTGTAATCAGGTCAGGGTGTGAGGGAGCTGCGTGTCCACTCACGTCGGTCTTGGCGAACAGCAGCATGCCGATCATGGTGAAGAGGCAGAGGTGCAGCGCCAGCAGCAGGATCACGCTGAGGAGACAGCCAGTACTCATGTTGTAAAATAAATCAGGGGGTTGGTGGGTTTTATCATATGGGGACAGATAATTTGTGCTGATTACAAATAATATAATATATTACAAATAATAGCAGTGACCAAAACACCTGCAGAAATACTGCAGGAATGACATAGCAGCAGTTAAATGCAGCCTTCTGTAAGCTTTAAATATCCACTGGGCTTACATCAAATACATCAAAACACAACAATAAAAAACACTTTTCTGAACTTATCAATATGACTCTGTCCTTCACAGGATAAGTAACATGGATCACTGCAAAAACTCACAATCTTAACAAGAATATTTGTCTTATTTCTAGTTAAAATGTCTCATTTTAGTAAAATAATCTCATTACACTTAAAACAAGACTCATCACTGGAAAAAACAACAATTTTCACTTGAAATAAGTAGAAAAATCTGCCAGTGGAACAAGATTTTTTTGCTTGTAATGAGAAGATAAATCTTGTTCCACTGGCAGATTTTTCTACTTATTTCAAGTGAAAATTTACTTGAAACAGGTGAAAATGGTCAAATAAGTTATTTTTCTGGTGATGACTCTAAATGTTGAAATAGCAGTAAAACCACATTCATTGATGAAATGACATAAGGGATGGAAAGGAGGGATGGCAGTTTTACAGGGGGGATGATTTGGACCGTTTTTATTTCAGGGGGGGATGATTTGGACCGTTTTTATTTCAGGCGGGGATGATTTGGACCGTTTTTATTTCAGGGGGGATGATTTGGACCGTTTTTATTTCAGGGGGGGATGATTTGGACCGTTTTTATTTCAGGGGGGATGCCATCCCCCCTCATCCCCCTTCAACTCGAGTCCTGGAGACAGGAGAGCTGCAGGTTAGCTGAAGACGGGAGGAGAATGTGCTCCAGGGCTGGGCCCCCGCCCTCCTGGGTGTGCATGCATGCAGCACAAGCTGCAGCGGTGAAACCTTCTCATTAACTAGTGTAGGTTTCACTCGTCCTCACACTCCAGAGGACACAGAAAGGAGTCAGTAAGTCTGCCACACCTTACATGCTGACTCACAAAGTCTCTGTGTGGAACAACTAAGTCATTTGAATGGAAATAATCAGGGTGTGATTTGCCGGGGGGGATGGTGGGGATTTCCCCCCCCTCTGGTTTACACGTCCTACCCTCTGCTGAATTATTTTTATCCTCGGTGGGGACAAAATGTATCCCCCCCACCCAAAGTATTTTCACCATTACATAGTAATTATTAACAAGTAATAACAACCAAAACACACAGAGTCCGTGTTCATTCTGCTTGTGTGTGATTTTGATACCGGGAGTGAGTCGCTTGTTTATTTTGAAAACCAATTGTTTTTTTTTTGCATTCCAAAAGTCTGACTTCCGGCCCGTCAAAATAAAAGATACAGTCAGTCAAATGAATGAAAAAATGAAAAGAATCCAGAGCAGCATATCATCATATTTTACACAAGCAAAAATCCAGAGAAAAAATGCAACAGAAGATGAAACCAGATGTGACATTGGTGATGGGATGGAGGACAGCAGCATCTCCCCGACTGAGGAGCTCCCATGTTTTCTGTTAAACTGATATCGAGAAAGAATTAAAAAAATATTAATTTTGTTTATTTATTTTTATTTGTCACATTTAAAAACAATATTAGGAGAAAATATTTCTGCAAATGCAGTGGTTCAGTTCATGTTCAAAATAGGCCTACCGCGTACGTTATATAGCTTAAGTGTAAGGTTTACACAAGAAACTAGTTTTCATAGCCTATACTGTTGGACCGCTGTTGTGTGGTAATTTTTCTGAATAAAAATATTCCTCAAAATTATTCCCCCTCTGGTTTTTTCACAAATCGCACCCTGGAAATAAATATAGAATCTTAAAGGAGACTTATTATGAAAAACAGGTTTTTTCTTGCTTTAACATATATAAAGTGGTCTCCCCTCAGCCTGCCAACTCAGAGAAGGAGGAAAGAACCAGATTCTGCAGTGTCTGTACAGCCGCCTGGATGATCCGTCCAGTGTGATGTGGATCTACGAGCCAATAAGATTCTGCTCCCCAAAGTTACGGAACGACGGATTGATTTACATTGTTTGGCCTCCGATACGTGAAACCACGCCCACAACTAACTCCACCGGCCGGAGCTTCCTCCAATTTTTTTGTAGCGGCGTATCGCGTCATTCAGGCAGCCAATCAGCACAGAGCCTCATTATCATAGCCCCGCCCACTCAGAATCCTGCATAGATAATGAGGTTAGAGAATGGGAAGATAAAGACATGGATCAGAGGCTGAATTTCTAATTTATTTAGCAAAAACAACCAAAAGCTTGTTTTTAAGACATTCAAGGCCTGTTTGAAATAGGTATTAGATGTTATAATAGGTCCCCTTTAAGAGAGACTTAAGAGTATTTTGTATTCTTGTTTTTACCTGCCATTGTTTATGTAATAATTGCTCGGGGGTTTATGTTCATGTTCTGGTCTCTGGAAAGATCCTACAGACAACTTCTGCTGTAATAGACGCTATATAAATACAATTGAATTGAATTAAATTTGACTAATGTGGAATGAGTTGAAGTGCCTTGAAATGAAATTTGTGGTGATATGACACCTGATAAATGTAGCTGAACTGAACTGAATTTCAAAGTGACTTTTCTTACAGTCTAAAGTATTAAAACTTATGGATTTAGTGGCATTTCAAACTGCACAAGTAATGTTTAAAGCAAAAAGTCATTCGCTACCGGATAAACATTCAGAAATGATTCATTGGGAGGGAAGGGGGTTAGAATTTAAGGGGAAACCTAAACTTCAAATCTTTATTTGTGCGTACAACAAAAAGAAGTTTTTGTGTATCAGTTTGTGGAATCAAACTGTGGAACGATTTGAATTTGGAGTTAAAACAATGTACAAATATAAAACAATTTAAGAAGAAATATAAAGACATAGTTTATGTGTTTAAAGATCAGCAGCTGTGTGTTCTGCTATTTATCATGTTGTCTTTGTACGTTTGTATAGATATACGTATTATATTTATATCATAGTTATATTATATTTATGATAGAGCTTACATTTGGTATTAAACAGGTTATTTTTGTAAAAATGATATATATTTATTTATACAAATTAGTGTATAGTATAAAAAGTAAATACAGGCATATAATTTATGTTTAGTTGTGGAAAGGGGGTGGGATTAAATAAGTTTATACTTCCTCCCACTCCTTTTCCAACATGTAACTGAAATATGTTTTGATGTGGTTTTTTTTCTTTATGTGTTGGAATGTAACCTGTATTTGTTTCTCTTATCTTTTCTTCTTGTTTTTTTTATACATGTTCAAAATAAATAAAAACGAACGAACAACAAAGCAGTCCCAACACGTCTCTCTGGTGTCAGTGGTGGGAAAGGAACTTTAAACTGTCAGTTTCAGTTCACGCTCACAACCGTCACACCGCTGAGTGTAGCGTCCTGTGTGAGCCCAGCTGATGGGGGGACGGGTCGTTTCCTTCCAGTCGTGTTTAAAAAGGTAAATAGGTGTGCAGATCCTGTCAGACGATGAGAAGGGTTCAGGTACCTGGCGATCTCAGGGAGAGTCCTCTTGATGCACTTCAGGGTCTTCTTCATCAGCGAGGAGTTCTGCAGCAGGAAGAACGGCCGCAGGAGCCGCCGTACTCTGAATGTCTGGTTAACCATGAGAAGAAAGACAAAAAATATCACCATTTGGAAAATAACGTGCCATTTAAGTCTGAATAAAAAAAGACTTTTGCGACTATAAAGCCGTTCAGCTACGGACAGATCAACCCTACTTTCTCAGCTCAGAGCAGGGCTGGGGATCCATTCACATGTCAAGAATCAATTCCAATTCTTAAGATTCAGAATCCATTATCAAGATTTGGTTCAATCCGATTTGATTCCGATATTGATTTAGGTTAATGTTATTAAAACTGTTTTTTGAGCTGTTGCATGAATTATATGACTGTAGTTATGCAACATATTAATACTAGTGTTATATTGAGATTCAACAGCAAGTATTGCAGCTAATGATGCTGTAAGGACCAATCAGCTCCCAGAATGCTGATAGAACTGCAAACAGAACCATCATGTGGGTCAGAATTATCAAACAGATCCAGGGAGGAAACAGAGGAACTATGGAATCGCTCTGATTTTTTCCTGCATTCCGTTTTTATTTTTTCCCATTTTCGGTCGATTTCGGTTTTTAATTTTTGAGAATTTGGTTTTTCAGCATTTTATGCAAATGTAACCCCAAGACAGTATATAAAGCAATGAAATATAGACAATTTATGCAATGATAACTGAAAACTTTAATGTTTTCAAACCTTTAAACATATTTAAAGGCAAAAACATGGCACCAGTTATTCTTGTGTCCAACAAAACATTCCTTTTTTGGGCATAACATCCAAAAATATACCAAAAATTGTAATGTTATGATGAAAAAAATAAATAAAAAATATCGATCTTTAGACATACGAATTGATTTTTAAGAATTAATATGAGAATAGATTTAGAATCGGAAAATTGATTTTTTCAACACAGGCCTAGTTCAGAGTCCAACATCAATGACTGCTCAGCCAACACTGGCCAGAACTGACTCAACAGCACTGATATGGAGGAGAAATGAAGGCATTAGGCTTAAACATTACTGTCCTAACTCTGTAATACATAGGACCATAAAGTTCAATAAAGGTAGTGTGTCTGCATTGCTGCATGTTACCGGGCTTAGCACCGCAACCAGACGCTTGGACTGATCCAGCGGCGGCTAAACTAAACACCACAGTCATTTCTGATTTCACCTCTGTCAACATGTTTTACATGTTTTACCTTTGACTTGGAGACGAAATATTCTGCTACAAATGTCCGCCGGCTACGGAAGTGTATTAGGGCCATGCAGGGGAAAAAATATTTGAGAGGGGAAGATTTTTTTTTATTGTGCATTTCGAGAAAAAAGTCAAAATGTCGAGAAAAAAGTCAAAATGTCGAGATTAATGTTGAAATACAATTTCAAGAAAAAAGTCGAAATGTCGCCTTTTTTCTCTCAACATTTCAACTTTATTCATGAAATTTTGACTTTTTTCTCGACATTTCGACTTTTTTCTCGACATTTCGACTCGAAGTGCATAATGAAAAAAAAATCTTCCTCCTCTAAAATATTATCTTTTATTTTTCTCCTGCCTGGCCCTGATACTCTTCCGTAGCCGGGGGCTCTGCAGATATTTAGGTGGGGATGGATTGAAGGAAGTGGTAGCCAAAGCTGACGTGATTGACATGCGGTGCTCCCTGCGGCTACATTAGCACGCCCCGCCGTGCAGAGAGGATTCAGAGCTCTTAATAAAGCAACGAGTCATGTGACTTCACACTCCAGCCAGGGTTGTTCTCTGGTGAGAGCAGAGCCATGTCTACGTCATGCATCAGTGTGGAGGAACAGGCTTCTGCAGAACGGCTGTAGAGAACCCTGAGGCCACGTTTACACATAGCCGGGTATTTACAAAAACTGATATTTCCCCCTCTACGTTTTGAAAAATACCATCATTTCCAGGAACCTGCATAAATATCTGTTAAGGTGCTATGAGCAGCCAAACCTACAGGGGGCAGTGTAACGAGAAGATAAAGTCATGCTAGCCAATCAGAATCCTGGAAAAAAACATCAACAAATGACACGAGTAACTTCCAGTTACTTCCAAGATGAACCAGAGTCTTTGGTTTGGAGTGACAGAGAAGTGGAGTTACTTTTAAGTGTGACTTTAGAATATAAAACAGGTAAAATACAAGAAAATATTGACGGTGGCCAAACAAATTGTAAACACAGGTCGCACACATGACGCTGCCCTGCAAAAACTCAAAATCTTACCAGGAATATTTGTCTTATTTCTAGTTAAAATGTCTCATTTTTAGTCAAAAAATGTCATTACAATTAAAACAAGAGTCATCACCAGATAAATAACTTATTATTTGACAATTTTCACCTGTTTCAAGTAAATTTTCACTTTTTTCCAGTGGAGTCTTAAGTTTTAAGTGTAATGAGATTTTTTGACTAAAAATGAAACATTTTAACTAGAATTGTTAAGATTTTGGGTTTTTGCAGTGTGGTGACGTTTCTGTCTCATAACGTGACGTTCTGAAGCCTAAATGTCCGTTTCTCTCCGTTTACAAGCAAACGTGAAGATGGAGTTTTTGCAAATCTCCACTTTGGCCGGAGTTTTCAGAAATGATGGTTTTTGGTGACTTTGAGCTTCGTTTTCGTGTAAACGAACGGCCAAAACGCATAAAAACACCTGCGTTTTTGCTGCGTGTGAACGGGCCTGAGACTCACCTCACTGCACATCATGCTGACTGACAACACCCAGTCGATGACGGACACTGAAATGACCACGGTGTAGCTGATCAGCCATTTGCTCTTCCTGAATTCCTCCCAGCCAATCAGGTAGCTCTGAGGACAAAACCAGGCAAAAGCAACACAGTGGTTTCAACAGTGTAAGTTACAGCAAACAGTTATCAGCAGTACTGGAGTTGTAAAAAAAGAATCAAGGGGGATGGTGGATTTGATCATATGGGGACAGATAATTTGTGCTGATTACAAATAATATAATATATTACAAATAATAGCAGTGACCAAAACACCTGAAGAAATACTGCAGGAATGACATAGCAGCAGTTAAATGCAGCCTTCTGTAAGCTTTAAATATCCACTGGGCTTACATCAAATACATCAAAACACAACAATAAAAAACACTTTTCTGAACTTATCAATATGACTCTGTCCTTCACAGGATAAGTCAAATGGATCACTGCAAAAACTCTAAATCTTAACAAGAATATTTGTCTTATTTCTAAAATGTCTCATTTTAGTAAAAAAATCTCATTACACTTAAAACAAGACTCATCACTGGAAAAAACAACAATTTTCACCTGTTTCAAGTAGATTTTCACTTAAAATAAGTAGAAAAAACAGGTGTTATTTTTCTGGTGATGACTCTAAATGTTGAAATAGCAGTAAAACCACATTCATTGATGAAATGACATAAGGGATGGAAAGGGGGGATGACAGCTTTACAGGGGGGATGATTTGGACCGTTTTTATTTCAGGGGGGGATGCCATCCCCCCTCATCCCCCTCAACTCCAGTACTGGTTATCAGTCATAACCAGGTGTACCTAGTAAAGTGGCCAGCGTGCGAGGCAAATGTTATGTCAAATGTTCATTTCAGCTCCATGGTTCCATAGAAATGTTCTCTTTAGTGCTGGTAATCACCTTGACGGCCAGGTCCAGAGCCAGGATGCTGAGGCCGATCATCTCCATGCTCTCCGTGAGGCCACACGGAGGCTGCCAGGACTCCCGGCGGTGGTGGGGGTCCGAGGACACGGACAGGGAGGTGGGCCGCTCCACGAACGCCAGCAGCAACACCACGGATATAACCAGGCCCAGGATCCTGGGGGGGGGACACAAGGATTCAGCAAAAATTAATTGTAAAGAGTATTGATTGATTTTTACCAAGTGATTCCGACTAAACTTGAATCAACCCTGAAAAGGAGTGTAAGATGGTCGTGTTTGTTTGATGGAAAAATAGATTAAGATTCCCAGAATATTCTAATGTTTTGAGATAGGATATTTGAGTTTTCTTAAGCTGTAAGCCATGATCAGCAATATTAAAATAATAAAAGGCTTGCAATATTTCAGTTGATTTGTAATGAATCCAGAATGTATGACATTTTTGTTTTTGTAATTGCATTACAGAAAATCACAATATTCTAATTTCCTGAGACAGTCCTGTATATAGCGCAAGACGATATCTGTAAAAGCCCCCCACCTAATCCTTTTCTATTGATTTATTTAGCCTTTATTTAACCAGGTTAGTCCCGTTGAGATCGGGAGCCGAGATAGCAGCAACACAGTTACAGAATTAAAAGATAAAAAACAAACAAACAAATACATTAATTACATAAAAACATAATTAATTAAAACACTTGCATACAGACATTCTGAACTTCACTGTTTTCATCAGAGCTTTAAACTCAGTCACAGGTTTGAGGTTTGCTAAATGCAGTTGGGATTGAAGTTTATTCCAAGTTTATTCCAACGATCTGCTGCTGAAAACATAAAAGCTTTCTGCACAAATTCACTTCTTATTTTTGGAACAACCAAATGCAAAATGTCCGTTGAGCGGAGATTATAACCTCCTTGTTTCCATGTTAAAAGAGAAGATAAATGAGAAGGAATGGCTTTATAAATGAACATATATGAACTGTAAGAGCAGGCTCTGCAGGATCAGCTGTTCCTCGTAGCAGGTAAACAACATTCTTCTGGAATGAGCTATTGTCATGTAAAAATCCAGCTATCTAATCCAGCGGTTAATTTTCTACAAAAAATCATCAATCGCCAGCTTCAGTGTGTCATAGGTTGCACAACATTTGAGCTTTTTCCTCTCTTTTCCTCTCTGTTTAGTAGGCCTGTGTTGAAAAGATCAATTTTCTGATTCTAAATCGATTCTCATATTAATTCCTAAGAATCGATTCATACATCTAAAGATCAATTTTTTTTTCATCATAACATTACAACTTTTGGTATTTTTTTGTTTATGCCCAAAAGAGGAATGTTTTGTTGGACACAAGAATAACTGGTGCCATGTTTTTGCCTTTAAATATGTTTAAAGGTATGAAAACATTAAAGTTTTCAGTTATAATTGCATACATTTTCTATATTTCATTACTTTATATACTGTCTCGGGTTACATTTGCATAAAATGCTAAAAACCAAATTCTCATAAATCGGTAAAAATGAAATGAAAATGAGGTGCAAGCCGTCCCAAGTCCCCGGGGACCGGGCCCAGTACGTTTAGTCAAAACTACATTTTTTACAAAATATCAAAACCATTTTTTTTTTAAATAAATATGCAGAATTTATCTCTATTTTGACGACAGCCGTTGAATTCATCTAGACCAGGGGTCGGCAAGCCGCGGCTCCAGAGCCGCATGCGGCTCTTTAGCGCCGCCCTAGTGGCTCATGGAGCTTTATCAAAAATGTTGGACCTTTTTTTCACTTTTTTTTTCTTTTTTTTCTTCTTTTTCTTTTTTCTCTTTTTTTTCCTTTTTTTCTTCCCTTTTTTATCTTTTTTTTTTCCTTTTTCCTTTCCTTTTTAATTTCGACATTTCGACTTATTTCTCGAAATTTCAACTTATTTCTCGACATTTCGACTATTTCCTCGACATTTCGACTTTCTCCATTTGCCTTCATTCTAAGGCTGATACAAGACTTTTCATTTTTTGCGGCTCCATACATATTTGTTTTTTTGTGTTAATGGCTCTAAAACATTTTGGGTTGCCGACCCCTGAGCTAAACAACCTTCCACACAAACTCTGTTGTATTTATAGGATAATAATTTTGACAAAAATGAATGTGTTAGTATGAACTGAATCCTATTTGTAGAAGTGCTCTGTAATGACGGGGACTAGCGTTTGTGAACGCACCACTGGCAGATCCTGGAGTAGTAGCAGCGGTACAGGCGGAGGGAACCGGCGTCCACCCGGTGGTTGATGGAGCGGAACTGCAGGAAACACACGGCACACCAGTGAATACAGTCAGAAGAAACAGGATCCTAGATACCTAATAAAGTGGTCAGGGAGTTGATACTATAACCACGGTGGCTGAGACCCGCCATTGCTGAGAATAAAAGTAACGCTGCAAACAGAAACAAACGCCGCTGCAAATAAAATAAACGCTGCAAACAAAAATAAACGCTGCTGCAAATAAAATAAACCCAGCTACAAATAAAATATAAAAACGACGCAAATAAAAAAGCCACAACGGAAGTGAATTACCGGGGACTATTTTTGCCGATGCACCGGTGCCTAACACATTAAAAATTACACACATGAACATTGAACACTATCCTTTTCACTTATTTTCTCATTCGTTGTTCTTCTTATTACTCACTCTTCTTATTTCTTCCTTTTCACTTACGTCCTCTTCGTCTTCTTCTTCTCCTCTCACGTAAAAAACACCGGTGCATCAGCAAAAATAGTCCCCAGTAATTCACTTCTATTGTGGCTTTTTTATTTGCGTGGTTTTTTTTTTATTTGCAGCGTTTCTTTATATTTGCAGCGTTTCTTTAATTTGCAGCGGCGTTTGTTTCTGTTTGCAGCGTTACTTTTATTTTCAGCAAAGGCGGGTCTCGGCCACCGTATATAACCACTTCTTATAACTTAAAGAAAAACAAGAGTGCACTCACATGGACGGCATCTTCAATGAAAACAACAGCCTGTTGGATGTACAGCTCCTCATCACCTGAACATGAGAGACAGATCTGGAGATGAACGACTAGTTGTAGTAGTAGTAGTTTATTTGGTCCATCAGTTTCCATTGATAAATACATTGCATTTCGTTTCCTTTTGTAGGAAAGAAATAATAAAAAAGTAGTAAGGAATAAACCGACCAAAAGGTGTAGCTGAAGCCTGAGCTTATTGTACCCTCCCTTTTTAACTTTGTTTACTTCATAGTACTACTACTGTACTAATACAACAAGGACAAACAATCTACAACAACAACAGAAACAGCAAAGTAAACACACATGCAAAACAAGAAGGAAGACAAACGTAAATATGAGTAAATAAGTAAAAAACAAACAGAAGACGGATCTCAGAACTAACAGAGAAAGTAAATCAATGCTTAGAGGAAACAAGAACAATCTCTAGAAGAGTGAAAACAAAAGGAAACCAAAGGCCATAAATATTATTATTACAACAACAATTATTCTTATTATTGTAATCGTTTCATATTGTATGGAGCATAATATATATATATATATATACTGTATTTATATATATATATATATTTCTTCTTCCGGCTCTCGACGAAGGCAGAAGCTTTTTCTGCTCCTCTCCCTTATCTATCTGCCCTGCTACTGCTTTTTTTCCTGTCTCGTCTTCAGAGTCTCTTCTTTTCACTCCTCTGAAATTCTACAATCATGGAATTGATTAACTGGTCTCTCAGCACAATTGACCACATTTTTGCGATGAGAAGTCAAGGGGTAAGGGAGCCCTCCTGCCCCGATGGGACATTTTTTGCTGGATACACAATGGATTCCTGGAAACATTTGAAACCGTTGTGTTTGGCGATTCTGTCTGTCGAGGACGTTGAAGATGCTTCATAATTGGATTTATGATAGCAGGATTTCTCTTGATAGGAAGAGGGGGATTCCTGGTGTACTGACAAACACGTAAGTCGTCGACAGCTGTTTTGGCTCTTTCAGAGCTGCTGGACGTGGCTGAAGGGACAAGCGCTGCGACTAACACTCAGACTTTAACGTTGGGGGAGCAAAGCCATAAGCTGGATGCGATTCTCGAACAGAATCGCAGGCTGGCGGCGGTTTTTGAGCTCATTGGCAAGATGGAGAAGACCTTGGAGAAGTTGGAAGCTCGGCTTGGCGGGAATTGATCACAAATTCGTCTGATTGGAGTCGCCATTGATGAACCAGAGACTAAAGGCAGACGGAAAATTACTGAGTCCGTCTGTTTTGAAAATTGTTGATTCTATAATCTGGCCTTGACAGGGCGGTTTTGACCGATCGCTCTGGTCACAATCTTCCTGGTGGAATGTAAACAAGGTGACTCTGCCCCCACTAACCCTCCTCTCTCCCACGAACACCTGCGGACCCTCGTTTCAGAACTGTACCGAGCCGTCTGATAACATCAAGGACATTGGCTGAGGAGGAGCAGCTTTGAGCAAAGTTCACGGACTCATCGCTACACATACACTTACTGATAACCACACCTCCCTCAACTCAACGCCTTCCTCGCCCCCCCCCCCCCCCCTCTTATCAGCCCCCCAACACAGTCAACAGGTTTGAGAGCCGCACCAATGGCTGCGGTGCTCACTTGGGGTACTGTGCCGGGATCCCCCCCCCGCCCCTAGAACCCCCCCCCCCCCCACACACACACACACACATGTGCAAGCCATGTGATGTTAAATTTGTCGTGTTGCTTTCTGTGCAGAGGTGTTTTTTTGCACTTTCACACTGTGAATTTATACACAGTATGAGGATGCCTTTTTTTTTCCCTCCTCCCTCCCCCATCCCCAATGTCATCCTTTCTCTGATCTGTTCTCACCAGTTGACTCATGTCTTATGTTATTTGTTTTGTCTGTGCCCTGATGGGTTGTACTGGTTGTCATCTCACTGTGCTGGGACGCCAGACCGGCGACAATAAAGGATATTTGAGTTTTCTTAAACTGTAAGCCATGATCAGAAACATTAAAATAATAAAAGGCTTGCAATATTTCAGTTGATTTGTAATGAACCCAGAATGTATGACATTTTTGTTTTTGTAATTGCATTACAGAAAATCACAATATTCTAATTTTCTGAGACAGTCCTGTATAGTTTTGTATCACACTAATGTTCTGTATCTTTCGATTATATTGGATTTATACATCGTTTTAAATGTATTTATTGAACTACAGTTTTTTAATTCATTATTTAGGCTGTTCCATATTTTAACTCCTGTAACCGATATGCATCTTTCTTTAGTATTTATCCTAGTTTTGGTTCTATTATCTATGGCAGTGTCTCTAGCCTGGAACAGACTCTGGATAAGGATGGAAGGAGATGCTTGTGTGCCTTCGTCACAGAGTTTTCACTTTGAAGAATTTCATGCATTTCCTGATCAACAGAATGAACAAAAATGTCGTCTAACCAAATAGAAAGCGGAAGCTGGAAGTGAGATGCACCTTGTGACTGAGGTGAAGGTGTGGCTGAGCCTCCCGCATCCTCCTCCTCTCATAACTACAATCATTTACCAGACTAGTGTGCAACACTACCAGAGATACAGCAGGAACTGGTGAAATCCCACTAATGTTTGAGTCCTCACTGGTGGAGGAGGAGGGAGTTTAAGTTTCCTGAAAAATGACTGAATGAGATGGTGGATAAAGTGTATGTGAACTTTTTATCTATTTGTTTACCTTTTCTTTGTTTTTTGGGTGTTTTTTTTCTTTTTTTTTCCTTTTTAATTCATCATTTTTTTAAATAATTTTCAGTTATTCATTTATCATTATTAATATTATTTTCGTTGAATTGTGTAATGTTTAGTCCTTAAAATCAAGAAAAACATCCTAGGAGGTAGACTATATCTTTTTCTCATTCCATTGAGATGCACAGTATTTTTATGGTGTCAAATATCCTATACAGGACTGTCTCAGAAAATTAGAATATTGTGATAAAGTTCTTTATTTTCTGTAATGCAATTAAATAAACAAAAATGTCATACATTCTGGATTCATTACAAATCAACTGAAATATTGCAAGCCTTTTATTATTTTAATATTGCTGATTATGGATTACAGTTTAAGATTAAGATTCCCAGAATGTGGCAGGGTGGAGGAGCAGCCACTCAGGTTGATTGGGGACAGGTGTGTCCCATCAACCTCTCCACCCTGCCTGCCTTCATAAGGCGTGGCTGCACAGGAGCTCGGGGCTGCTGTGGGAGAAGGTGCTTGTGCACGTGTGAGAGTTTCTGCTGAATAAAAGAGTTCTCGCACAAAACCCCGTGTCCTCTCTGTCCTGTCGGTCGGACAGGACCCCGTAGCACTGCTCTGCTACACAGAATATTCAAATTTTTGGAGATTTGGATATTTGAGTTTTCTTAAGCTGTAAGCCATGATCAGCAATATTAAAATAATAAAAGGCTTGCAATATTTCAGTTGATTTGTAATGATCCAGAATTATGACATTTTTGCGTTACAGACAATAAAGGACTTTATCACAATATTCTAATTTTCTGAGACAGTCCTGTATATTGTAGATTGCCATACAGAAATAATAAGATACTCAATGTAAATGTGTCAGTGATTCCTGTTCTACTGTGCCTTACCCCCTAATGAAAATATATATAAAAAATAAAAGTGTACGTGCACATTCAGGCCATTGCGTGCTTGGATGCTGAGCACATTCACATGGAGGGAGAATGTTTCACACACTGTTGATATCTGGGAGTGCTGAGCAGTGGTTGCATGCATATAGCTGGCAACACTTCAGATTCTTTTTTTCTACCCCCCCCCCCCAAAAAAAAAGGCAATTCTTCTGCTATTCCAGTGCAGAAGTGGAATTGGGGAAAACTTCTCTAATAAAGTGCTGTGATCTCTACATTTTGTCCAAAAAGGCAAACCTTCTGAGGAACATGTAGCCCAGGTCGGAGTATGACGGAGCAGAGATGGAGCAGAGATGGAGCAGAGATGGAGCAGAAATGGAGCAGAGATGGAGCAGAGTCGGAGCAGAGATGGAGCAGAGATGGAGCAGAGATGGAGCAGAGATGGAGCAGAGATGGAGCAGAGATGGAGCAGAGTCGGAGCAGAGATGGAGCAGAGATGGAGCAGAGATGGAGCAGAGATGGAGCAGAGATGGAGCAGAGATGGAGCAGAGATGGAGCAGAGTCGGAGCAGAGTCGGAGCAGAGATGGAGCAGAGATGGAGCAGAGATGGAGCAGAGATGGAGCAGAGATGGAGCAGAGATGGAGCAGAGATGGAGCAGAGATGGAGCAGAGTCGGAGCAGAGATGGAGCAGAGATGGAGCAGAGTTGGAGCAGAGTTGGAGCAGAGTTGGAGCAGAGATGGAGCAGAGATGGAGCAGAGATGGAGCAGAGATGGAGCAGAGATGGAGCAGAGATGGGGCAGAGTTGGAGCAAAGTTGGAGCAGAGATGGAGCAGAGTTGGAGCAGAGATGGAGCAGAGTTGGAGCAGAGATGGAGCAGAGTTGGAGCAGAGTTGGAGCAGAGATGGAGCAGAGACGGAGCAGAGACGGAGCAGAGACGGAGCAGAGATGGAGCAGAGATGGAGCAGAGATGGAGCAGAGTTGGAGCAGAGTTGGAGCAGAGATGGGGCAGAGATGGAGCAGAGTTAGAGCAGAGTTGGAGCAGAGTTGGAGCAGAGTTGGAGCAGAGATGGAGCAGAGTTGGAGCAGAGATGGAGCAGAGATGGAGCAGAGTTGGAGCAGAGATGGAGCAGAGATGGAGCAGAGTTGGAGCAGAGATGGAGCAGAGTTGGAGCAGAGTTGGAGCAGAGATGGAGCAGAGACGGAGCAGAGACGGAGCAGAGACGGAGCAGAGATGGAGCAGAGATGGAGCAGAGACGGAGCAGAGACGGAGCAGAGACGGAGCAGAGACGGAGCAGAGATGGAGCAGAGATGGAGCAGAGTTGGAGCAGAGTTGGAGCAGAGATGGGGCAGAGATGGAGCAGAGTTAGAGCAGAGTTGGAGCAGAGATGGGGCAGAGATGGAGCAGAGACGGAGCAGAGACGGAGCAGAGATGGAGCAGAGATGGAGCAGTGCAGAACAGGCAGAACTAAAGAGAGCAGGCAGCGTTTCCACGAATGCGTCACAGAAGAATGTGTCATGGTAGACATAGACGATGTGTCATAGTCAGGATCTTATTACCGGCTTATCCATACAGACGATCCACTAATAACATTCCTCCACTACACCCTTGTTTAGTACACACAGAAATCTATGGGGCTAGAACAGTCTCATAATTCACAAATGCACACGCCACCTGGCCGCTGCAGCTCGTCCCCGTCAGGTAGGGCAGGATGACGGCCAGCTCTCTGCTGCCGTCCGTCTGGGGTTGTGCTGAATCAGCAGGACAATCCCATGTAACATGTCGTCTAACAAAACTGAGCAAATGCAAAAAATATCTGCGCTGTTTCTCATCATCAGTTGCTGCATCTGCAGGACTAAGAGTCTCCAGTCTCCAGACGGCTCTGGTTGAACGGCCCGACAAACATCTCCGATCGCGCTGTTTTCTTTACCGAGATACCAAGAAAAGCAGAGCAGTGATCTCCTCTCCATCTGTGTTGCTGTCTGGTTTATTTATCTTTACTCCACCAGCTGGTTTATTAAACTACCATATTTTCTGGACTATAAGCCGCACCTGCATATAAGCCGCATCCGCTCTATTTAAAAAAAAATAATTAAAAAAAGATATGCAAGCCGCAGATATTTATGTTGTTAGATTAAATATTTACTACATGTACAGAAGGATTTTGAACTGTAAATGATGCACATGTTTGTACCTAAATAGATCTTTCCTAACAGTGTCTTTTAACACGGCAGCAACTTTGCTGATTAAAACAGGACAGAACCAAGAGAAAATAACTGCTATTTATTTATCCGTTTGAAATCTGCTTCTACCTACTTCTATCTGCTAAAGAAGTAGTAGCGTATTCTTCTTTGCATTTATTTTGTCTTAGTGTTGATTCTAATTCCAGTTAGAGCGCCCTGAACGGTGGAAGAAAAATCCACAGAATAGCCGCACCTTTGTATAAGCTGCATGGTTGAAAACCTATGAAGAAAGTAGTGGCTTGTAGTCCAGAAAATACAGTACTACGAAATATTGAATCACTTTTCTAAGCGAACGGCGCTAACGCAGTTCAAACAGCAGGTGTATCCGCCCCTTTAATCTGATTGGTTTACGAGTAAATCGTCCCCCACGTGGGGTGCGCTCTTATGATTGGCTGAAACAAAGGAAGACATCTGATTGGTTGCAGATTCTTCCGTGTTAAAAAAAACGTATTTGTGGATCGAGTCACGTCAGGGGAGTCTCAAAAGTCACAGGCAAATCCAGCGCAGCTCACAGACAAAAAAAATGTTTGTAAATCAGGTTATATTTGTGTGTGCATCAAAAAATACATTTGTGTATCTTGCCCTACGCACGTGTGAATTGTTTTGTGCATATTTGAATCGGTCTGTGCATTTGTGAATCTTGTCCTGTGCATTTGTGGATTGGCGTGTGCATTTGTGAATGATGAGACTGTTCTAGCTCCATAGAAACCCTGTGCTCGTCCACGTGGAGCCGGTTTACACCTGCCCAGAAACACGACTTCTTCCTACTGAAGTAGTAACACCGGGAGCTGGAATGGTTTCATTAGGATCCCCATTTGCAACAGCATGACTGTAGCTGTTCTTCCTGGGGTCCGCCAACATTTTAAAATAATACAGTACTAAACGTCACATAATAAAAGCAAACCACATACATTTCCACTAGATAAAGAGAATATCAAATTAAAAATACTCTGCAAAAAAAGCAGAGACATTTCACAAAATGCAGACAGCCAAATGAGAACAAAACAAAAACACTGCACAGTTAAGATTTATCTGAGGGCGTCAAAAAGTCTGAAAAGCAGTCCACAATTTCATTTCATTTGTAGTCTAGAACTTCACAACTGATCTAATACAGAAAAAAAGAAAGAATAAAATACATATGTTTCAATTTCCAGCATGTCAGACAATCAGTCTCAGCAGCTGCTTGTATAAGTGATCTTTATTTCAATGTTCTATAATTGTTACTTATACTGATTCAAAAGATGTTGCTTAAAGAATTATTTGAATGTTATTATGCTGTTTGTTTGTTTGTGTGATATGTTTGGGAAATTAATTCCACTCATACGTGGAATGATCAAACCGTTATGATAAAAAAAAAAGAAATCTGGTCTCTTTTCGGCCTCTAAGTTTTTTATTCATCTCATTTCTTCCTTGAGTAATTGGTGCTGCATCTGTGTTCAGGCCCTCACAGTCGTAGGGACCAAAAACACAATCACCCGCCTCGGCAGGGGATGGAAATGGAAAGCTGGGACCAGAAAAGCAATGAATAAACAAAGAGAAGGAGAGAAAAGCAACTAAACACCTGTCTACAGGTAACACGTCATCCAAAAACACCTGTCTACAGGTAACACATCATCCAGGAATACGTTCTCATTCAGTAAACTGTTTTAATTGCATGCAAGAACATCAGTAAGCAGATTACACTATTACTTTTTCAGTTGAGAGTAATTTCAGAAGGTAATCGGTCTGAGAAGACTGGTTGTGGGAAAACAACCCATTTTCTTTCTATCTATACACAACTTTACATAAACTATCATCTGTTTAGCAAGACAACGCTTACTCTCCTAAATACTGGGACTATCATTTCCAACAACGACCCCTTTACAACGTGCCGACTATGGCAACACTTGTCCCTTTTCTCTTTAGACAGGACTTTTAAACCAATCCAGCTCTGGGAGCAGCCAGGGCTGACACCTTTCAGAAATGCAAATAAGGGACACCCTGATTTCAGCAGTGCAGGCACCAAGAAAAGAGACATCCCCAAAACTTCTAAAATGCATAGAAATGTATATGAAAAAACTAAATGCTTTGATTTAAAGTTTAAAGTGCTTTAATAGCATTGAACTTGCATGACTGTACAGACAGACAACCATGTAGCAACTGAAATATCCTATTCTATGTTTGTCCATCAGCCCAGATGTAGAATAAAGATACAGGTGAAGAATATGGTGTAAAAGTTAATTTATTTCAATAATTCAACTTAAAAGGTGAAACTAATACATGTACAAGACTGTCTCAGAAAATTAGAATATTGTGATTTTCTGTAATGCAATTACAAAAACAAAACTGTCATACATTCTGGATTCATTACAAATCAACTGAAATATTGCAAGCCTTTTATTATTTTAATATTGCTGATCATGGCTTACAGCTTAAGAAAACTCAAATATCCTATCTCAAAAAATTAGAATATTCTGGGAATCTTAAACTGTAAGCCATAATCAGCAATATTAAAATAATAAAAGGCTTGCAATATTTCAGTTGATTTGTAATGAATCCAGAATATATGACATGTTTGTTTTTTTTAAATTGCATTACAGAAAATAAAGAACTTTATCACAATATTCTAATTTTCTGAGACAGTCCTGTATGTGTCTGTATTGGTTCAATACGGAACGCAACTTTTAATTCCCAGTTACGGACTAATTCCGTATTTCCAGGGCCGGGTGTCGCCCCCGGGCGCAGCTCACCTTGGTATCCGTTCAGACTGCACGATTCCCCGGCGACGGAGTAGGACATGCGTCGGTGGCGCTTGGCGGCTCCGCGCTGCGGGGCCGGCCAGGAGCCGTAGCCCTGGGGGTGGGGGCCCCCCGGGGGGTCCCGGTCCCCGGGGGCCGGGTCCCCGGGGGGGTCCACCAGCAGGCGGTCCGTCTCCATCAGGACCTGCCGGTAGAGGCTGCAGACGGAGCTGGTTCAGACTAGTTTACTGTTTACTGAGCGTCACATGAACATGAACAGCAGGGCGAAGGTGACACGCCGAACATGTTTTTAGGAAGTCGAGCTGCAACTCCTCCCCGGGCAGGCGTCAAATATCACTTTACACCGTCACTTTAAACGCTTTAAACTCCACCTCCAACATAAGAAACATAGAGAAACATATTTTCTCATTAATAAAACAAAAAACAAAATAACATATTTGAACCATTTTTCAGACAATAAAATAACTGAAAAAATCTGAAAAATGGTTCAAATGTTATTTTGTTACTTGAAAATTTTTTAATATGTTTATGTAAAATATGCTTTGTTGATGATAAAATATGTTTCTCTATTTCTCTTATTTTTGTGAGGGGGGATATATATTGTTTTTCGGCACTACCTTGTTCTCTATAGCTGATATAACATGAATTACTCCTATGTGGGATCAATAAAGTTCTTATTTTTGCCATCTGAGAAAATTAAATATATTATATTTGGTGCCTAACTGTTTCCCAACTATATTAGTGCGTGTCTGAATGAATATATGAGACGTAAAACGTATTTTTCTTTGTAGAAAGGCGCTTTATGAAAATAAGTCCATTTACTTGTATTAGTTTACAGCGCAGTCTTGCCACATCCAAGATGGCGGCGTCGTTGACGTATCGCAGCAGCTCCATGGGAGGAGGAGGAGACATGTCTATTCATATTCACAAATCTAAATTCTCTAATCACATACCATCTTTCCCGGCCTTTAAAAATACATTCAAACAATACATTGCAACAATCCAATATTCTAAAAATAGAAAAGCCATCCAAACCACTAAGTTATGTATAACATTTTTTTGAACTGATCTATAATTTCTGTCTGTGACTAATCCCCTGGCATCAACTGTTTCTATATATGTTTTGTTTGTTTTATAATGTATTGTTGACAATTTGAAATAAAGAATTTAAAAAAAAGTATATATGTCTGGTTTTCTACCTTTGTAGAGCTACAATTTTACTGTGTTTTACCACTTTAACCACTTCCTTTCCCCCCAAATGATCCTTGTCTCTTGCCAGGCCGTCATTGTATATAAGAATGTTCTTAATGACCTGCCTGGTTAAATAAAGGCCAATGACTGAATGACTATCAAATAAAGCGATAGAATTGTTGTTTTTTTCTCTTTATCGTATAATGTTGTATGAGACAACATCTGTTGTATTAGACGCTATACAATAAAATTGAATTGAATGTTCACAAAGTGTAATGCATTCATGTCATGGGTAGTGTATTTTGAAGGATCAAATACTCAACATCCCATATTATCAATTTAGCGTGGCAATCAAACTTTGAAAATCGACTGTGCGCATGCGCAGAACCAGAAAGTAGCATTTCTCTGCAGGTAGCAGAAATGGTCAGAACACCGGTGTTCTGCAGATTTCTGCTGCTTTGCCAAAACATGCTGCTTAATGGTTTTCTACCTTTGTAGAGCTACAATGTTACTGTTTTACTCCCTAAACCACGTCCTTTACCCCCAGTGGTCCTTGTCTCTTGCCAGACCGTCATTATAAATAAGAATGACCTCCTTGGCTAAATAAAGGCGAATGACTGAATGAATATCAAATAAATGAATTGTTGTTGTTTTTTTCCCCACTTTTCCAAAGTTTAATGCAATTCATGTCATGGGTTGTGTATTTTGAAGGATCAAATACTCAACATCCCATATTATCAATTTTACATCGTGCAAGAAATGATGGACGTGGCAATGAAACTTTGAAAATGGCCTGTGCTGCAAGACCACTCACTTCACACGCTGCAAACACGGCGTGAAACCGCTCACACCGTACTGGGAAACAGTAATAACGAAACATCAAATATGAGGTTTTAACCAACTTCCTGTGAAGGGTCTTTGCAGCAGAACCGTGCAGGACAGGAGGCCATGACGTTACAGAGGACAGAAACATTAAGGGCTCTCAAGTTGGGAGGTTTGTTTGGAGTGAGATTTTTAAATTTTTTCAAAATAATTTGTCTTAGTGATGTTTAATAATACTAATAAAATAAAAATAACCAAACCAAGCGCTCTAAACAAACAAACTAAAAATGTAATCAGTAAAAACAAATGGGGCCCCTTGAACAGTATTGGATATTTTGTCCCTGTGTATGTTTATGTGTTTAAGAGTGATGTGTGGAAACTTTTTTAAAGAACTTTATTAACAAGGTACCAATACCAAGTTAAGGGAGAAAGTACTAAATTCACAAATGGCACTTCCTACCTTTCTAGTGCAGAATCTCCAGGTTAACGAGTCCTTACATGAAGATTCTGCTGCAGTTTATATGAATATATTAACATACAGGACTGTCTCAGAAAATTATAATATTGTGATAAAGTTCTTTATTTTCTGTAATGCAATTAAAAAAACAAAAATGTCATACATTCTGGATTCATTACAAATCAACTGAAATATTGCAAGCCTTTTATTATTTTAATATTGCTGATTATGGTTTACAGTTTAAGATTAAGATTCACAGAATATTCTAATTTTTTGAGATAGGATATTTGAGTTTTCTTAAGCTGTAAGCCACGATCAGCAATATTAAAATAATAAAAGGCTTGCAATATTTCAGTTGATTTGTAATGAATCCAGAATGGATGACATTTTTGTTTTTGTAATTGCATTAGAGAAAATCACAATATTCTAATTTTCTGAGACAGTCCTGTATATGAATATATGCATATATTATTTATTCATTACTTTTTTATGTATACTTTCAATTATTATTTTTCATTTTGAATACCTGTCAAAACTAATCTGTTTCCAGACTGAGAATGTTTAAAGGCTTCACTTTTTTCCACCCAATACGTGAGACTGCTGCAGTTTCCAGTAATAATTCACAATTCATCTTCCACCGAGAGAGATTTATTTTGCAACTGATTATACCTTCTGGACAAAGTTTCCACCTACGCACAAATACCAACACTCCAGAGAGATGCACACGAGCAAAAGACGTAATAATATTTATG
The DNA here is from genome assembly GCF_033807715.1 of Cololabis saira. Lineage (NCBI taxonomy): Eukaryota > Metazoa > Chordata > Actinopteri > Beloniformes > Belonidae > Cololabis > Cololabis saira. The sequence continues at coordinate 2,481,254 of NC_084588.1, read as the reverse complement.
GTCATCGTTCACAACCGTTACGAGAGTTGCAAGCTGACAACTGATTGTCAAAAAACCCATAAATATATTAAAAAATGAATGATTCAGCTTTTTATTTGCTGCCAACACTAAATTATCCATTTTGGTTGAGAGTGAAATATTGTGAACAAGCCGTGACCTGTAATCACATCACACACCTTTTCAGTATGAACACATCAACATGCTCATTTTACTTTGTTAAAGTCTCTTGTTTCAGATTTACCGTCACCTGACTTTCAGCAAAATTGATTGCTGTTTTAAAGACATTTTAACAAAAAAAGATTATGAGAACAGCTAATCTAATCATTTCTAAACTGTGCATGTCATATACACACACATATACATATTTATATATATATATATATATATATATATATATATATATATACACACACACACACACACACATACACACACTTATATACCCTGAAAACAATGTGTTAAAGCCCAATTAAAAAGACACACACAGGACTGTCTCAGAAAATTTGAATATTGTGATAAAGTTCTTTATTTTCTGTAATACAATTAAAAAAACAAAAATGTCATACATTCTGGATTAATTACAAATCAACTGAAATATTACAAGCCTTTTATTATTCTAATATTACTGATTATGGCTTACAGTTTAAGATTAAGATTCACAGAATATTCAAATTTTTTGAGATAGGATATTTGAGTTTTCTTAAACTGTAAACCATGATCAGCAATATTAAAATTGTAAAGGCTGCAATATTTCAGTTGATTTGTAATGAATCCAGAATGTATGACATTTTAGTTTCTTTTTATTGCATTACAGAAAATAAAAAACTTTATCACAATATTCTAATTTTCTAAGACAGTTCTGTACACACACACACACACACACACACACACACACACACACACACACACACACACACACACACACACACACACACACACACACACACACACACACACACACACACACACACACACACACACACACACACACACACACACACACACACACACACACACACACACACACACACATTTATATACCCTGAAAACAATGTGTTAAAGCCCAATTAAAAGGACGGTGGGTTTATGAAAATCTTCAAATGATTTTTATCTTCAGTCTCCATCAGGAGATTCTTTGATTTGTTCCAGTTGATTTTAGCACCGCAGCTTTCTGGCTCCTATTGCTTTGGCTCCTCTGGTGACGTCTGCACCTGAAGGGACAAAAAGGGAGAAAACAAAAAAAAATGTGTAGATATTTACTAGAATGAGTAACAGTGCATCAACAGTGATTTCATGTAACAGGAAAAGCCCTTGGAGCTGATGTGTGACCTGGCTGTCGATGCACCTGAACTGCCAGGTCCAGCGAGTGTTGTAGAGGAAAGGTCGGAGGTCAAAGCGGTTGTCGTCAGGGCTGTAGCTCTCAGCGTGGTAGGACGGCGTCACCGTGGTCATCTTATGGCGGTTCACGGAGTACATCCTGAAGAAGTGCTTCACCTTCTGGGCCACCTGACGCACGGAAAAGCATTTCATCAATCTCAAAGGGAATTTAAAAACCAAACATCCATCATCTGCCAGAAGGAAAACTAAAATGAGTCCCTTCTCCTGACAGAGTCATTGTAAATCCGTCATATTTAAGCATTTTCTTGTAGTTTGTGGTGCTGGTCTGCTCCTGTGATGGAAATATGTCTCTGCAGTCCCACACAGCTGCAGTGACTGCTCCTCAGAACCATTAGTGGCATTTATTTAGTCCTAATCATTCTCAAGTTGAGGGGGGATGGCATCTCCCCCCGAAATAAAAACGGTCAAAATCATCCCCCCCTGAAATA
>NC_084588.1:2404428-2474428 GCF_033807715.1 Cololabis saira | reverse complement strand
TATTCAAGTGTGTGCTGCAAGAAACAGATAAAAAAAACAACTTTTTTTTCCACTTACTGAACTGTTCACATTTCCTACGGAAGAGTATTAGGGCCAGGCAGGAAAAAAATAAAAATTATATTTTAGAGGAGGAAGATTTTTTTTTCATTATGCACTTTGAGAAAAAAGTCGAAATGTCGAGAATAATGTTTACTTTTACTTTTTTTTTATTTGCACCATAAAAGAGAAAAACAAAAACAACTACTAACAGACAAAAGTAATATGTGCGGGAGAGGTTTAAAAAACCCTGTACGAGCTTATAAAAAGCACCTCCCCAAGGAAATTAAAGAATTGACAAATAAATCAACAACAACAATAATACTGGTATTCACAAAATAAACCGAGAGGGTAAGCTAAAACAACAGACAATAAGAAAGCAAACAACATGAGCAGGGAACACAAAAGACTAAAACATGAGTAGTGTAGGGTAATAATCCACATCTAACATACTGTAAAATTAACGTTTAAGAGTCTTGATTTAACAGAATATTTTTAAGTCTTAACTTAAACATTTTGATAGAAGAGGATGATTCAACAATGAACTGAATTCCAGATTAAGGAGCCTCTAGAAGCAAAAGAAAACGTGTGTGTAGTGCGACAAAAAGGGGGATGAAGTTTGTTACTGTGTCGTGTGTTGTAAGTATGGACCTGAGAGTTGGCTGTAAAGAATTCATGAAAAGATTTGGAAAGCAAGTGGGAAAGATGGATACATTTATAAATAAATATGCATGATTGAAGTATGTTTATATCGTATACTGACAATATGCAACGTTTCCTAAAGAGAGGAGCAGATGGAGAGAAATAATTACGGTGGCTAATCTAACAAATTTATTCTGAATGATTAATAATTTCTGTAAATTAGAAGAATAAGTACTGGCCCAAACAATATTACAATAACTGAGATATGGATAAATTAAACTGAAATAAAGTATGTTTAAAGAGTTTTGCGATATAAAAGCACTAATTTTTCTGATGAAACCAATTGATTTCAATACTTTGTTGTTGACAAGATTAATATGTTCGGACCATGATAACCTTTCGTCAATTAAAACCCCTAAAAGTTTGGTAAAGGAAACCTGGGTTATGTCGTTATCCCCAATAGTGATATTTGCATTGGATTTACAGTATGTTTTATTTTTGTTGGCTTCACTAATCAAAGAATCAAAGTTACTGTGTGTCGAAATCAAGTTAGTATCATCAGCAAAAAGAATGGGGAGTATAGTGGAGGAAACAGATGCAAGATCATTAATATATACGAGGAACAATAACGGACCGAGTATGGACCCCTGGGGGACACCATATGATAACTGGGCTCTGGAAGAAGTACAACCATTGACAGAGACAAATTGTTCACGATTTGAAACATAATTGACAAGCCATGTATATGAATATTCATGAAAACCATAGCGATGTAACTCAGAAAGTAAAATAGCATGATCAACAGAATCAAAAGCTTTCGATAAATCTAAAAAAATTCCCAGAGCGTATTAATTCTTGTTTATGGCTGTATAGATTTTTTCAACCAGTTGTAGAAGGGCCATTTCTGTAGAATGGTTTTCCCAGAAACCATATTGGTGCTCATGTAAAATACTGTATTTGTTTAAATGTGATAACATTCTTTTTTTGAACCAGTTTTTCTAAAATTTTCGAAAAACATGGTAAAATAGAAATCGGTCGATAGTTATTAAATAATTTTGTGTCCCCAGATTTATGAAGGGGGATAACTTTAGCAATTTTTAGATCCATAGGCACACATCCTGTCTGCAATGATAGATTCAAGATATGTGTTAATGGTTCTACAATAGATAAAGACACAGATTTAATCAGCGAAGCACCAATATCGTCATGCCCTGGAGCAGATGGTTTCAGTATATCAATAATTTCGAACACTTCTGCTGTATCTGTATTTTTGAGTACAATTTCAAGAAAAAAGTTGAAATGTTGAGAAAAAAGACGAAATTTCAACTTTATTCTTGAAATTGTATTTCAACATTAATTTCGACATTTTGACTTTTTTCTCGAAATTGTATTTAAAACATTAATCTCGAATCCCTTCTCAAATAAATTTTCACCTGCATGGCCCTAATACTCTTCCGTACATTTCTAAATCACCTATGTTTCAGGATTTCAGTGATTGCAACTTTAGTAGGAGAAATTTGAAACAGAGAGACCGTCAGCTCCACCAGTAAACCGATGAAGCTTCATTAATCAAATACATCAACAGAAATATTAACTGCACTAGTCACTGATATATATGCAGACAAAAATACATTAAATCAATGAACAAAACACCAAACTGATAAAGTAATTCTACCCAATTAAACATCAAATGTATATGTCTTGGTGCATTCATGTAATGCTCTGATTCTGTAAACAGGTTGTGTTGTTCAGAGTAGGGCTGGGGATCCATTCAAATGTCAAGAAATTGATTCGATTCTGATTCTTAAGATTCAGAATCGATTATCAAGATTTGGTTCAATCCAATTCGATTCGGATATCGATTAGTGTTATAAAAACAGTTTTTTGAGCTGTTGCATGAATGATATGACTGTAGTTATGCAACATATTAATACTAGTGTTATATTGAGATTCAACAGCAAGTATTGCAGCTAATGATGCTGTAAGGACCAATCAGCTCCCAGAATGCTGATAGAACTGAAACAGAAACATCGTGGGGCAGAATTATCAAACACATCCAGGGAGGAAACAGAGACGGATGAAATCAGTTTTATTTTTTCACAGATTCCGGTTTTATTTCTTTCCATTTTCATTTTTTTTTCAGGTTTTTAATTTTTGAGAATTTGGTTTTTAGCATTTTATGCAAATGTAACCCCAAGACAGTATATACAGTAATGAAATATAGACAATTTATGCAATTATAAAAAATGTTTAAAGGTATGAATGTTTTCATAACTTTAAACATATTTAAAGGCAAAAACATTGAGTCCAACAAAACATTATTTTTTGGGCATAAACACAAAAATACCAAAAGTTGTAATGTAATGATGGGAAGGAAAAAAATAAAATAAAAAAAAAAAAATAATAACTTTAGACATACGAATCGATTTTTAGGAATAAATATGAGAATCGATTTAGAATCGGAAAATCGATTTTTTCAACACAGGCCTAGTTCAGAGTCTCAAAGACATTTCCAGATCTCATAAACTCTTGCTGGCGGATGCTGAAGCTGATGCTGAAGCTTCCAGATCTGCTGTAGAGCTTGTTCTTTCTGATCAGTTGAGCAGAAATCTGGACCAAAGTATTTCTAGAAGGTAAAACCTTCAGCCAGTGTGATTGAGCTGCCTACCTGCCGATGTGAGCGGCCAGCTCTCTGGCCCGGCTGCACGTTTCCTGGGAGGAGTTCTCACTGGCCATGTAGCAGGTGGTGAAGACGTGACCACACAGCTCCTTAGGGTGCTGGGGTGTGTACGAGTCGTCCCCAACCAGCCTGCGGACGTCCTGCAGCACCCGGGCGTCTGGAAGAGGGAGACAAATATCACCGTCTGCTGCTTGATCTCTTTCTTAATAGTGAGGAGAAACAGACTGGCATCTGGTTAGAAAACATGTTGGTTTCTAAGCTTCCAATTTAGGGTCATTGACTGTGTTTCCAGCATCAATAACCCTTTTAAAACCAGAATATTGGCAATAACCAGTATTTCCACGGCCATGTAAACACCAATAACCCCTTTGAATAACCAGAATTTGCTCATATTCGGGTTTTTAAAAAAATATCAGCCCTGGGTTACTCCTTTTAAAACCTGAATATTGGGTCATGTAAACACCAAACGGAATATCCCCATCAAACGGAACATGAATCTGTTTTCTGCACATGCTCTGTTCACAAGGAATCCTGGTCTTTTGAGTCCAGGAAGTTCTTATAAACACGGAGAAACCAAGACCAGGAGGAGACTAATCACTTCATAAATGTAATGAAGGATATGAACATTTCTGCATTTGTAGACGGTAGAAAGTACCGGGATAGAAGATTTACAAGAAGGAGAGAGAAAAGTTGTGTGAAGCAGCATTTGTTTTGAATTTGGATACAGGAAGAAGAAGCAGAAATGACGGTAATTGCGTCATCATGTTCTCCGTGCGTCGCTGGTTTGATCCAGATATCCTGAATGATTAATTACCATGTAAACGGAATATTCCCAATGTTTCAGTAACCAGAATATTAGCAATAACCCAAATTTTGACTGCATGTAAACGTAGTCAATCTGTCCTACTGTACTTATTGTATTTTTTTTTCATAATAATTTTTCATTTTCTCCCGTTTCTTATAAACCGACACCATGGATTATATCTGAGACTGTAATGAACGATTCATCAAAGGTCCCGCTCATGAGCTGCTGCTGAAGCTCATTGGCCGTTCTCAGCTTGTTGCTAAGCAACCAACGTTATTGATACAGGAAGTGAAGAAGCGGGGAGACTGTTTAGCCAATCAGAATGCAGAACACGATGCACAATGCAAATCCGTGAAGCAGCGAGACGTGAAAGGTGAACCTCGTTCTAGCCAGGAATTACTGTATATACCAAAAAAATGAGTTAGAACAAATGTAAATTGTACTCACTGCCATCTTTTACGGCCTGGCAGAGCAGTGTGCACATAGAGTAGACGATGCAGGCGGTGGAGGAGCTGTCCACGCCGCCGCTCAGGGGCAACAGGAAACCAGCCTGGAACACAAACCCGCACCATCAGTAACACCAACGCTCTGAGAGCGACTAATGTTCCTCCAGTGTGTGTTTGTCCTCACTTGTCCACTTCTCCTCAGGTAGTCCCAGAGCCAGCAGGCCGGCCCTAAACTGAACCACACCGGCGTCAACTACAGTGACAGTTCTACATGGAGACTCTCTCATGCTCAGTTGTCTTTCCAGAATAAATAACTGATCAGTGAAATGAAAGATGTTAGTACCTGATCTCCTCCTCTGGTGTGTGGAAGCTCCACTGTATGGGTTGGTGAGTTGGGAGGTAGATGTCATTCCCTCCGGATAAAGAGAAGTCCACTTTGATCCTGCGACAAGGCTTCAATTCATTGTCCTATAACCAAGAGCCATGCAGCAAAATTAAATGGTGACACTTGTTCAAGTGGTACATACAGGGCTGTTTCAGAAAATTAGAATATTGTTATTTTCTGTAATTCAATTAAAAAAACATAAATGTCATACATTCTGGATTCATTACAAATCAACTGAAATATTGCAAGCCTTTTATTATTTTAATATTGCTGATCATGGTTTACAGCTTAAGAAAACTCAAATATCCTATCTCAAAAAATTAGAATATTCTGGGAATCTTAATCTTAAAATGACCGGGGGTGGGGACCGCAGACAGGTGGAAGCAGCAACGGGATAACCGGGGGTGGGGACCGCAGGCAGGTGGAAGCAGCAACGGGATGACTGGAGGTGGGGACCGCAGGCAGGTGGAAGCAGCAACGGGATAACCGGGGGTGGGGACCGCAGGCAGGGGGAAGCAGCAACGGGATGACTGGGGGTGGGGACCGCAGGCAGGTGGAAGCAGCAACGGGATGACCAGGGGTGGGGACCGCAGGCAGGTGGAAGCAGCAACGGGATGACCAGGGGTGGGGACCGCAGGCAGGTGGAAGCAGCAACGGGATGACCGGGGGTGGGGACCGCAGGCAGGTGGAAGCAGCAACGGGATAACCGGGGGTGGGGACCGCAGGCAGGTGGAAGCAGCAACGGGATGACCGGGGGTGGGGACCGCAGGCAGGTGGAAGCAGCAACGGGATGACCGGGGGTGGGGACCGCAGGCAGGTGGAAGCAGCAACGGGATAACCGGGGGTGGGGACCGCAGGCAGGGGGAAGCAGCAACGGGATGACCGGGGGTGGGGACCGCAGGCAGGTGGAAGCAGCAACGGGATGACCAGGGGTGGGGACCGCAGGCAGGTGGAAGCAGCAACGGGATGACTGGGGGTGGGGACTGCAGGCAGGTGGAAGCAGCAACGGGATAACAGGGGGTGGGGACCGCAGGCAGGTGGAAGCAGCAACGGGATGACCGGGGGTGGGGACCGCAGGCAGGTGGAAGCAGCAACGGGATGACCAGGGGTGGGGACCGCAGGCAGGTGGAAGCAGCAACGGGATAACCGGGGGTGGGGACCGCAGGCAGGTGGAAGCAGCAACGGGATGACTGGGGGTGGGGACCGCAGGCAGGTGGAAGCAGCAACGGGATGACCGGGGGTGGGGACCGCAGGCAGGTGGAAGCAGCAACGGGATGACCGGGGTGGGGACAGCAGGCAGGTGGAAGCAGCAGCGGGATGACCGGGGGTGGGGACCGCAGGCAGGTGGAAGCAGCAACGGGATGACCGGGGGTGGGGACCGCAGGCAGGTGGAAGCAGCAACGGGATGACTGGGAGTGACCGCAGGCAGGTGGAAGCAACAACGGGATGACCGGGGGTGGGGACCGCAGGCAGGTGGAAGCAGCAATGGGATGACCGGGGGTGGGGACCACAGGCAGGTGGAAACAGCAACGGGATGACCAGGGGTGGGGACCGCAGGCATGTGGAAGCAGCAACGGGATGACCAGGGGTGGGGACCGCAGGCAGGTGGAAGCAGCAACGGGATAACCGGGGGTGGGGACCGCAGGCAGGTGGAAGCAGCAACGGGATGACTGGGGGTGGGGACCGCAGGCAGGTGGAAGCAACAACGGGATGACCGGGGGTGGGGACCGCAGGCAGGTGGAAGCAGCAACGGGATAACCGGGGGTGGGGACCGCAGGCAGGTGGAAGCAGCAACGGGATGACTGGGGGTGGGGACCGCAGGCAGGTGGAAGCAACAACGGGATGACTGGGGGTGGGGACCGCAGGCAGGTGGAAGCAGCAACGGGATGACTGGGAGTGACCGCAGGCAGGTGGAAGCAACAACGGGATAACCGGGGGTGGGGACCGCAGGCAGGTGGAAGCAGCAACGGGATGACCAGGGGTGGGGACCGCAGGCAGGTGGAAGCAGCAACGGGATGACCAGGGGTGGGGACCGCAGGCAGGTGGAAGCAGCAACGGGATGACCAGGGGTGGGGACCGCAGGCATGTGGAAGCAGCAACGGGATGACCAGGGGTGGGGACCGCAGGCAGGTGGAAGCAGCAACGGGATGACCGGGGGTAGGGACCGCAGGTAGGTGGAAGCAGCAACGGGATGACCGGGGGTGGGGACCGCAGGCAGGTGGAAGCAGCAACGGGATGACCGGGGGTAGGGACCGCAGGTAGGTGGAAGCAGCAACGGGATGACCGGGGGTAGGGACCGCAGGTAGGTGGAAGCAGCAACGGGATGACCGGGGGTGGGGACCGCAGGCAGGTGGAAACAGCAACGGGATGACCAGGGGTGGGGACCGCAGGCATGTGGAAGCAGCAACGGGATGACCAGGGGTGGGGACCGCAGGCAGGTGGAAGCAGCAGCGGGATGACCGGGGGTGGGGACCGCAGGCAGGTGGAAGCAGCAACGGGATGACTGGGGGTGGGGACCGCAGGCAGGTGGAAGCAGCAACGGGATGACTGGGAGTGACCGCAGGCAGGTGGAAGCAACAACGGGATGACCGGGGGTGGGGACCGCAGGCAGGTGGAAGCAGCAATGGGATGACCGGGGGTGGGGACCACAGGCAGGTGGAAACAGCAACGGGATGACCAGGGGTGGGGACCGCAGGCATGTGGAAGCAGCAACGGGATGACCAGGGTTGGGGACCGCAGGCAGGTGGAAGCAGCAACGGGATAACCAGGGGTGGGGACCGCAGGCATGTGGAAGCAGCAACGGGATGACCAGGGGTGGGGACCGCAGGCAGGTGGAAGCAGCAACGGGATGACCAGGGGTGGGGACTGCAGGCCAGCATGCAGCTCCCGAGGCTCCGGCCCAATCAGCAAGTCCCAGGTTAGGTTCAGGGTCAGGGAATGGTTGAGAAGGGGCAGGGCCAGGGAGAGGAGTCTTGACGGACAAATCTCTCCCCCGCCTGACCGGGCCGTTACCCTGCCCCTCTCACTCCCACGCTGCAGGTTCAGGTGTAGGAGAAAGTAGGAGAAATACAAAGGTGGTGGTGTTGCTTTCTCACCATGTGTTGGTGGCACAGTTCTCCTCTGTAACTGCGGACGTCTTCCAGATCCAGCGTGGCTGTGATCACTTCCTGCAAGACACACAAACACAGACTAGCTGCCTCTCTGGTTCTGACTCCCTTGCCGGCTGTGGTGATGGTGGTGGGGGGCTTCACAAGCTCTGGAGCCGGGTTTGATGCCTGGGCCACCCGGGCATCAAATAATTCAGGTTATTGCTAATATTCCGGTTACTGAAACATTCTGAATATTCCGTTTACATGGTAATTAATCATTCAGGATATCTGGATGAAACCAGCGACGCACGGAAAACATCATGACGCAATTCCCATAATTTCCTCTTCTTCTTCCTGTATCCAAATTTAAAACAAATGCTGCTTCGCGCAACTTTTCTCTCTCCTTCTTGTAAATCTTCTATCCCGGTACTTTCTACCGTCTACAAATGCAGAAATGTTCATATCCTTCATTACATTTATGAAGTGATTAGTCTCCTCCTGGTCTTGGTTTCTCCGTGTTTATAAGAACTTCCTGGACTCAAAAGACCAGGATTCCTTGTGAACAGAGCATGTGCAGAAAACAAATTCCTGTTCCGTTTGATGGGGATATTCCGTTTGGTGTTTACATGACCCAATATTCAGGTTTTAAAAGGAGTAACCCAGGGCTCATATTGGGGTTTTTAAAAACTCGAATATGAGCAAATTCAGGTTATTCAAAAGGGGTTATTGGTGTTTACATGGCCGTGCAAATTCGGGCTATTGCCAATATTTGGGTTTTAAAAGGGTCATTGATGCATGGAAACACAGTCATGAGAATGTGTGGGGTTCTCTGGAGAGGAACGTGAGGGCACCGGACCCCCCAACAGAGAAGAGCTGACAGCAAGCACCACGGAAACCTGGGCTTCCAGAACTCCCAGGCAAGACCTGTCGCCCTGAGGCAGCGGTCGAGGCAAAGGGATTCCAACCAAGTACTGAAGATTGACATATCGTTTCTAAAGTACTATATTTTGATTGATTTGATCCTAATCCCTTTCCTTTTTTCTGCCAAAACTGAGAAGTAAATGCTGATTTCTTCACAGTACTGTAATCCCTTTCACGTCTTTGCTGCTTCATGGATTTGCATTGTGCATCGTGTTCTGCATTCTGATTGGCTAAACAGTCTCCCCGCTTCTACACTTCCTGTATCAATAACGTTGGTTGCTTAGCAACAAGCTGAGAACGGCCAATGAGCTTCAGCAGCAGCTCAAGAACCTTTGATGAATCGTTCATTACAGTCTCAGATATAATCCATGGTGTCGGTTTATAAGAATCTTTTTGCCCAGAAGAAAAAAGAGCGACAACAACGACCCATAACTATTTTCTTCTCTGGTAAAAACCCACCTGCACCGCGGCTTTAGGAGAAAAAGACGCTACAGAGTCGGGATGCAGCAGCTCAGAAGAGCAGTGGAATACACACCAGTCAAAATCCGTCCTACTGTACTTATTGTATTTTTTTTCATAATCATTCATTTTTCATTTTCTCCCGTTCAAATCCAATAATCTGGTCCTGGTGGGGCGGGACTGATCTCTGCAATTTGAAGCCTTGTATAATAATTGTAAAAAAAAAAAAAAAGGTTGGTACTTCGCGTATTTCACTTATCACTGGTTCTTTTTCACACGTAACCCCCGCGAAAAAACAGTATGTACATACATTCATACGTATGTATGAATGAACATACATACATACACACACGTATGTATGTACATACATACATACGTATGCAAGTACAATATACAGTCAAAAAAATTCCCCACGGTAAGAATTTGTCATCTCGCGGTAAAAACGATAAATTCCCGTTGATGACGTTTTTGTGTGAAGCTGATTTATGGTTCTGTGTTAAATCCACGCAGAGTCTACGGTGTAGTGTACGCGGAGACGCGCAACATACGGTGCGCGTCGCCGCGTACACTACACCGTAGACTCTGCGTCGATTTAACGGAGAACCATCAATCAGCCTTAACAAACATGGCGGGAGGCGGATCTGAGAGCGAGGAGCTCATTGTTAAACGAGGCTCCAGCTCCGTTATCTGGAACTGGTTTGGATTTAAAAGAGAAGAGGAGCAAACATCATCTATTATGTGCAGTCTGCAAAAAAACAGTGAGTGCAAAGGATGACAATACAAGTAATTTATTATTTATTTTACATGATATATTATTATATATAACATATTATTATATATAACAGCAGCTGCTGAGGTCTCCACCAGAGTGGTGTAATAATTGGTGTAGTTTAGTAGTATTTAGTATCTTTTAGAGCAGTGATTTGGGGGCTCCAGAGACTGAATGTGGTGATAGATTTATAGTTACAAAGGTGGAGTTGAATTGGTATTTTGTTTATCGTTATCGGGATAAATGGCCAGAAATGATGGTGATAAATGTTTTAGTCCATCCCGCCCATCCTAGTGTGTGTGTGTTTCTCCCTCCTACCACGTCATTGAGAGAGAACTGAGCCCCGTGGGCCACCACGTCTCCGTTGATGGCCACCATGGCACAGCCGTCGTAGTAGACCCGGTCTCCATCACAGCCCCTCTGGTTGGAGTACAGGTAGATGCCCCCACTCTGGAACAACAACACATTATTACAGTTACTGGAAAAGCACGGGATTGTTTGCAATCCACTGAAAATACACTGTACAATATTACTGTTATTAGTCCCCCCAGCATGATCAGTGTTAGCGGAGACAAGTGGCCGGTGGAGCCGCTATAACTGAACTGATGTTTAACCTGGGACTGTCTTTGGGTCAAAATGACCTCATTCTCCTGTTCCTTATTTCCTCCTGCTCTCTCCTTCCTTCTCTCTTCCTCTTTCCTCCCTCCCTCCTCTCTCCCTCCTCCCTTGACCCTAACAGCACCAGTGTTAAATGTTCCGGTGAACGTGTACCTTGGCGGTGGCTGACTGGATCAGGCTGACTCTCTGGTGGGCTTTGCGGAGCTCGTGGTGACTGGCAGAGGAATTAGTAAAGATCTCCACCCCGTCCAGCCCCATCTGGATATGTGGGCTGAAGAAAACACAAGGAAAAACAAGAGAATTCAGTCATTTCAAGTGAAAAGTCTTTCCAAAAACCCCCTTGTTGCTGTGCAGCGCTGAGTTACTGAGTTACTGAGTTCCTGCACCTGCTGGGGTTCCAGAGCTCTGCACAGATCTCAGTACCGATGCACGTGTCCCTGGTGGACAGAACACAGTCTCCAAACGGGACGGTTTCCTGCAGAAGGAAAAGAAAACCACTCTTTAAAGCAGGGGTCGGCAACCCAAAAGGTTTTAGAGCCATATTGGACCAAAAACACAAAAAACAAATATGTCTGGAGCCGCAAAAAATGAAAAGTCTTGTATTACAATGAAGGCAGCACATGCTGCATGTTTCTATATTAGTTATAACTGGGGGAAGATTTGTTTTTTTCATTATGCATTTCGAAAAAAAAAGTTTAAATTTTAAGAAAAAAGTCGAAATGTTGAGAAAAAAGTTGAAATGTCGAGAAAAAAGTCGAAATGTTGAGATTGAATAGGAAATGAAAAAGGAAGAAAAAAAGGAAAGAAAAGAGAAAACAAGAAGAAAAAAGAGAAAAAAAAGAAAAAAGAAGAAAAAGGAAATAAAGGGTCAAACATTTTTGTAAAAGCTCCAGGAGCCACTAGGGCGGCGCTAAAGAGCTGCATGCGGCTCTAGAGCCGGGGGTTGCCGACCCCTGCTTTAAAGTATTGGCATTATGTCGATTTTAAAGATGGACTCACTTGGAATGGACTGGATTATAAATGGATTATTAAAAATGAGACTGAACTGGAATTGGACTTAATTGGATTGTATTTACCTGGACTGCACTAAACTGGTTTACTGTCTATACAAAGCACCTTGGCGTGACTTTTGTTGTGAACTGTTGCTGAAATAAACTCAGCAGAACTGAAAAGTAACTGAACTGATTTAGTTGGGTTTGAATAAATGGTCTGAGAGCTCTCAAATGTTTTAAAAACATTCAGTCACTGGATTGAATCATAAATTACAAACAACAATTTATTAATAAATTCATGAATACATGGTTTATTTACCTGGCCTGTTACGTCCTGGATCATTCTGGGCAGGAAATACTCCTCCACGTGTCTAGAGTCAGATAAATACAAGCAGTTAGGGAATAAGCCGCATGGGAACCATGCAAACAACCTTAAATAAATAATATGTACGTAGTATGTAAACTACGTACGGTTTGCACATCACCATTATTACCCACTTCCCAAACACTTTAAGCAAACCATTAACATAAAAGAATTCAAGTTGTTAGTAAAGAAACATCTCTTGAATAGATACATATACAACTTATTTAATTATTATTAAATACATAAATAATGTAGATAGTATATTGGTATGTGTATGTGTGTATATATATATATATATATATATACATACATACATACAGGACTGTCTCAGAAAATTAGAATATTGTGATAAAGTTCTTTATGCAATTAAAAAAACAAAAATGTCATCAGCAATATTAAAATAATAAAAGGCTTGCAATATTTCAGTTGATTTGGAATGAATCCAGCATGTAAGACATTTTTGCATTACAGAAAATAAAGGACTTTATCACTAATATTCAAATTTTCTGAGACAGTCCTGTATATAAAAGAGCTTTCTTGTAATAATAAGGTGGATTTAGATGTGGATGCCGGTGTCCCAGACCTCAGCTGTCTCCACGGGGAGAACCAGCGCATCTCTCGGTAGATGCCGTGGTTGGCCATCAGCATCTTTGGTCTGATCAGCAGGATCTTCCTAGAGGAGGGAAGGAAACGCAGTTAAGAAAACCGTTAACTCTCAGCTAAAAAAACATACAAACCCAAAACCAGCATAGTGTGAATGTGCAGAAAGAGAGTAGCACGTCAGCCTGGACTGCTTACCTGTTCAGGAACAGGACCCGGCAGTTATAGCGCGCGTTGTGGTGCATGATGGGCCTGATGTGGACAAAACATGTAAATGGTCAAACGTGCTGCAGAAGAAGACGTTGAGACATGAGTCCACATGAGAAACAGTCCTCTAGACTGAGTTTAGAAATGTGAGAGGCTCCACAAATGTGGGTTTTTCAAGCTTTTATGATGAACCAGAAGCTCCAAGTGTTCACTGAGCTGCTGTTATTATCACTGAGCTGTTATTATCACTGGATGTTCAAATGAACCAACCTGTAGTTTAACCTGGTGCTGTCTCTGGGTCAGAATCACCTCAATCTCCTCTTCCTTCTTTTCTCCTTTCTTTTCTCCTTTCTTTCTTTCTTTCCTTCCTTCCTATCTCCTTCCTTCTTTCCTTCCTTCCTATCTCCTTCCTATCTCCTTCCTTCCTTCCTTCCTTCCTTCCTTCCTTCCTTCCTTCCTTCCTTCCTTCCTTCCTTCCTTCCTTCCTTCCTTCCTTCCTTCCTTCCTTCCTTCCTTCCTTCCTTCCTTCCTTCCTTCCTTCCTTCCTTCCTTCCTTCCTTCCTTCCTTCCTTCCTTCCTTCCTTCCTTCCTTCCTTCCTTCCTTCCTTCCTTCCTTCCTTCCTTCCTTCCTTCCTTCCTTCCTTCCTTCCTTCCTTCCTTCCTTCCTTCCTTCCTTCCTTCCTTCCTTCCTTCCCTCCCCCCCCCGCAGACAGCACAAGTGTTAAAGATGTTTAAAGCGTATAGTCTGCACTAGCAGGTCTGCAGAAGTCTCTCTGAGGATTGTACGTACATTCCAACATCAACGATGATGTCTTGGGTAACGGGAGATTCCAGCAGCGTCTTTAGGACCTGGAAGCTGTGGAGTAACGTGTCCGACTCGTAGAAGTGGTCGGCACAGCCGTAGCCGCTGGAAATACATGATAAAGAGGTAAAGAATGAGATTAGAGAGTTCAGCTGAGGGAAGTCAAACCAAAACCAGATCTAAAAGAAAAGTGTGAACGATGTCATGCTGACCTAAATACTCTTTTATATCATGATATACATTTACACTGGGATATACAGGAAGATCCACATAATGTGGAACTTAAACAATATTAAAGGTATTGTGACATCATTTTTAACATGCTTTTAACACTATTAAAAGTCTTGGCCAATATCCCTCAAATGTGTCTAAAAGGGTGTAACAAGAAAAACTTCACTCCAGTACTCCATGCCTGGCTTTGTTCATGACGGTGTTTTTTGCGCAGTGAAAAACGCGTCCTTTTCCCCCTTTCCTGTCAATCATTGCCCCGCTCCTCCTCCCAACTCCCCCCCCCCTCCTCCACTCCTCCTCTCCCCCAAACTCCCCGCACACAGCAGACAGTGGATCAATGGTATGTGATTTTGTCTTGCACACCGTCCACGGGCTGAGCCTCGATCAGAAGGACTCAGGCCCTCGACCGACACCGGGCAAGCGGTCTTCCGTACGCCACATTTCCCACGCCCGCCGCTCGGACGGGGATTCGGCGCTGAGATCTTCCCTCTTCGCACGCAGCTACTGAGGGAATCCTTGTTAGTTTCTTTTCCTCCGCTTAGTAATATGCTTATGCAGCGGGTTGTCTCGTCTGATCTGAGGTCGTAGGCGAAAAAAAAAGCAGAGCGCGGGTGGAGAGGAGAGACGTCTCTCTCCCTCCAGCCCGCGGCTCAGCGCTGATGGGCAGGGAGCTGGGTGGAGGGGGCGGTGATTTAGCGGCCCTTTACGTCACGGTCCGCCACCAAACCACATGCCGTTTTTACATAATGCAGAAATTCCCAGAAAGCACACAATACACTGAATGTTAAAAGTTCGTTTTTTTTGGGTGTAATTGATGTCAAGACACCCAACAAAACACAAAAAATCAAGAAAAATGTGTTTTTCATGTCACAATCCCTTTAAGCAATATTGGGGAGAACAATATAAATGCTGGATTATAAATCATTACATTCTGTATTCATCACTAGTATGGATTATCATATCTGGATTATTGTGTGGAAGTTTGGGGCAACACATATATAATCAGTTTACAACCGCTATTCAGACTGCAGACAAAAGCAATCGGGAAACTTCACAATGTGGGTTATAAGAATATAATAATTATAAGGTTATAAGGATCACACAAACACACTGGTTTTACAGTTTTTCTCTATTGCTTAAACACATTTCACGATACTGCCCTCACTTTTCACAAAACTCTAAACACAAAACACTTTTCTAAAGCTACGTACACTAAACCTCACAGTTTCTTTTCAAAACCAACCCATCACACCAAAACAGTTGCTCATATGCTCAAAAACCAACCCATCACACCAAAACAGTTGCTCATATGCTCAAAAACCAACCCATCACACCAAAACTGTTGCTCATATGCTCAAAAACCAACCCATCACGCCAAAACTGTTGCTCATATGCTCAAAAACCAACCCATCACACCAAAACAGTTGCTCACATGCTCAAAAGCAAACTCTGACACCAAAATACCACTCAAGGCCTGTGAAAATGTAAACACTACTGAGCATCATTAACCACATTACCAAAAAAATTTAAAACACAATGTTCACAGTGTGAGACTGTTCTTTTTACAGTTTCACAACTGCCAGGATGCATTTGAGCAACCCTTATTTATTCTCAAATATGTTTTGGGCATTAACTATAGATTTGTGCATTTCATGGGAATAGTTACATAATGCAGCAAATGCAGTAACATCACAACTCAATGCAAAAATTAGTACCGTAAACTCCATAGAGGATCCATTACACACAATAGATACAGTAAAGTAACAATTGAGAACACAATGTTCAGGGTGCGATATCTTTTATTACAGTACGTTTGAAAACTGACACAGTATGTTGTATGTTGACACCGAAATCATGGGGCGGCATCACGTCGGGCTGGGTCGGGCCACAGGACCTCATCAACGTCACAGGCAATATTGTCCATAGCCAAACAACGTGGGAAGAATGCCCTGGCATGCCACACCCAGCCTTGGAACACCTGCACAGCCACATCATCACAGGCCAGGTCCATAGCCCTGAGAAGGTTCTCTCTGGTGTAAGGTTGGCGGTCATAGACCTTCCACCGCCATGATGAGAAGAACTCCTCTATTGGGTTTAGGAACGGAGAGTAGGGTGGCAGACACACATCCTTCTCCTCTCCCTCCTTGGCCTGCTCCTCTTTGGACTGCTTCTTGTCCTCTTTGGCCCACTCCTCGACCTGCTCCTCTCCCTCCTCAACCTGCTCCTCTCCCTCCTCAACCTGCTCCTCTCCCTCCTCGACCTGCTCCTCTCCCTCCTCGACCTGCTCCTCTCCCTCCTCGACCTGCTCCTCTCCCTCCTCGACCTGCTCCTCTCCCTCCTCGACCTGCTCCTCTCCCTCCTCGACCTGCTCCTCTCCCTCCTCAACCTGCTCCTCTCCCTCCTCAACCTGCTCCTCTCCCTCCTCAACCTGCTCCTCTCCCTCCTCAACCTGCTCCTCTCCCTCCTCGACCTGCTCCTCTCCCTCCTCGACCTGCTCCTCTCCCTCCTCGACCTGCTCCTCTCCCTCCTCGACCTGCTCCTCTCCCTCCTCGACCTGTTCCTCTCCCTCCTCGACCTGCTCCTCTCCCTCCTCGACCTGCTCCTCTCCCTCCTCGACCTGCTCCTCTCCCTCCTCAACCTGCTCCTCTCCCTCCTCAACCTGCTCCTCTCCCTCCTCGACCTGCTCCTCTCCCTCCTCTGACACGAACTCCTCTTCTTCTGTCTTGATCATCCATTTTTGTTTTTGAGCCTTCAGCAAACTGCACTGACTTATATAGGTGTGGTCACATCATTTGCAATAGGTGTTTTCAATTATGAGTAGTTGTGTTTACTGATTGAAACCAGGTATGTTCATTGTGTTCAAGTTTTGCTGATTGTGGGTAGCATTTTGCATCACATGAGCTTCACAATGCATATTGGAGCAGAGTTATATGCAAAATGTGTTTTAGCACAGCAAAATGTGTTTAGAGTTTTGAGAAAAAGGGGATGGGTTTTGTGAACAGTGTCTACAGGTGAATTGTGTTTGTGGTTGTGGCAAAAGGGGGGTAGTTTTACTAAATGTGTTTAGGCAACTGGTCATTTGGTTTAGAGTACTGGGTTTTGTGTTTTGGCAATAGAGAAAAACTGTAAAGTCGCATGTGTTGAAATTCTGGGACATTGTCAAACTAAAAACTCCACAAATCATATTCAAAGCAAGAACTGATTCACTTCCAGGGATATTACAGAAAATGTTTTGTGACAGGGAGGGGGTTATAATTTAATTTAAAAAAACTATGTGTTGATTGTAAAAGGAAAAGCGTGTGTATCTCAGTTGTTGGAGTGGATCTATGGAATGGGTTGGGTGATGGGTTGAAGCAATGTACAAATATAAATCAATTTAAAACACGGTACAAAAAAGAAGTTGTGGGAAGTTATTTGATTGAGGAGTTATGTTAAGGAAAGATTGTGTTTGTTAGCTGGTTAGGTGCAAAGGCTCAACCAATGGGAAAATCTGTAGCCTAATAGGTAAATTAGCAGCTATTTATTATTAATATTTATGTTTAATTTATAATAGAGGTAACAAAGGGGCAGGGTTACATAAGTTTTACTTCTACCTGCTGCTTTTCGGACACAGTTTTTTTTTTTCCCTGTCTGTATTACGTTTTTGTTGCTGATGCTTTTTTTCTGTATGTTTTGAATTTGTTTTAAAATGTTATATTTTTCCCTTATGTGTTCGAAATAAACAATTCAATCAATCGATCAAACCAGCATATTTGAAGTGCATCATTGATATAATCGTACCAGATCTCCAGCTCTGGACCCAGTCTGTATTTGGCTCCATGAGTCTTAGCGATCTCTACACCTGCACAGAAACACAAGCAACACAAATATTAACATATAAATAAATGGGTTATTCTCATGGATGGTGGTGGAAGCGGGGGTTCCTTTTCCTTAACGAACCTCAAATTATTAATTACTGGCAAAAAAAAAAAAGGCAAGGCAATAAAAGAGCAATGCAAATTTTTAAATGACAATTAGTCTGGATAAACAAAGAACTGCATCATTAAAGGAGCATGAGGCTCCTTTTAAGAAATGAGACTCTCTAGCGCCACCCTTCACCACGACGGCCGTTGGGGGTACTGCAGCCAACAGTGAAGCCGGCACGGGAGAACGGGGAGAACGTGCATGCAGCGTCATGTGACGTCACATCCGCAGGACAGCGCGGGAAATTCGGGACCGAATTGCAGCACATTTTGCAGCACACAGCCTGTTCAAGGCAACGGAGAGATACACTAGAGGATCATTCTTTTTGGTTTGGAACGCTTCATCTGACATTATTACTAGAAAACTTAAAACGTATACACATTTTTTTCATAAATCCTGCCTCAATCCTGCCTCAAGCTCCTTTAAAACTTGATTCAAATAATTTGCACATTGTGCCATCTCTTTTAGTGATACTATTGAAAAATGACATCCTTCAGGTTTGCAGTCCTCAAATATTAGACTGAAATAAAACTCAGTGTTTAGCACCATGTAATGATTTTCCAACTTACTTATAAAAACAATGTCCTGAATTGAACAGCAGGACAAAAGAAAGCTGATGTTAAACTAACGTCACTTACACACACAAACTAGGTAAAGCAAGGATAATTTATGTGTACACTTCAGCAACAAGGCCATTCAAGCTGCTTTACGTCATGAGAACATGAAAAGTAAAGAGGTTTGAAGTTATGACAAGTTAGAGTTAAGCTAGAGTTACAGTTTAGTACTGAAATTAACATTGTTTAAAGGAGCTGTATGTAAGAGCAATAATAAAACGAATCATAAAATGACCCCGATATGTCAACAGACATTTAAAAATCATGTTCATTTCAAATACTTATGTCACTGACAACAGCACTCAAGCCAGGATATTCCAGTTTAAAAAGAGGAGTTGCAGCCCTCAACTGATGTTTATGTTGTCATTTTTTGTTTTGGCCTGAAGCTCCACCCTCCACCTATCTCCCAATCACCAAGTCAGTATTGTTTCTGAAGCTCCACCCTCCACCTATCTTCCAATCACCAAGTCAGTATTGTTTCTGAA
Source organism: Cololabis saira (assembly GCF_033807715.1). Lineage (NCBI taxonomy): Eukaryota > Metazoa > Chordata > Actinopteri > Beloniformes > Belonidae > Cololabis > Cololabis saira. The sequence goes on along the minus strand of NC_084588.1, from coordinate 2,455,320 downwards.
GCTCCACCCTCCACCTATCTCCCAATCACCAAGTCAGTATTGTTTCTGAAGCTCCACCCTCCACCTATCTCCCAATCACCAAGTCAGTATTGTTTATGAAGCTCCACCCTCCACCTATCTCCCAATCACCAAGTCAGTATTGTTTCTGAAGCTCCACCCTCCACCTATCTCCCAATCACCAAGTCAGTAATGTTTCTGAAGCTCCACCCTCCACCTATCTCCCAATCACCAAGTCAGTATTGTTTCTGAAGCTCCACCCTCCACCTATCTCCCAATCACCAAGTCAGTATTGTTTCTGAAGCTCCACCCTCCACCTATCTCCCAATCACCAAGTCAGTATTGTTTCTGAAGCTCCACCCTCCACCTATCTCCCAATCACCAAGTCAGTATTGTTTCTGAAGCTCCATCCTCCACCTATCTCCCAATCACCAAGTCAGTATTGTTTCTGAAGCTCCACCCTCCACCTATCTCCCAATCACCAAGTCAGTATTGTTTCTGAAGCTCCACCCTCCACCTATCTCCCAATCACCAAGTCAGTATTGTTTCGGCATCCGGGTTGCCAGCTCGGCTCTAATTATGGCAGCCATGGCAGCCTACGTTCCTGCTGCATTCTGCAGCCTACCTGGCAACCTCTGGTCGGGGGGAGGAGGGGGAGGGTACACGCCGCTCAACAATATTTGGAAAGTGACTGCAGTACCAGTTTTGGCCATTTCTTACAGACGGCTCCTTTAAATCTAAATAAATCAGAATAGTTTAAGTAATTTAGTAAATGCAGCTGTAAACTAATTAATTTTAAAGGTTGATTAAAGGATCTGAGGGTTTTCAGAGTTCCTGCAGTTTTCTGGAAGTTGGTTCCAGATCTGTGCAGCATATAAGCTGAATGCTGCTCTACATGTTTGGTTCTGGTTCTGGGGACACGGAGCAGACCTGAGAGGTCTGGATGGTTGCTATGGCAACAAGTCTCTGATGTACAGGACTGTCTCAGAAAATTTGAATATTGTGATAAAGTTCTTAATTTTCTGTAATGCAATTAAAAAAACAAAAATGTCATACATTCTGGATTCATTACAAATCAACTGAAATATTCAAGCCTTTTATTATTTTAATATTGCTGATTATGGCTTACAGTTTAAGATTAAGATTCCCAGAATATTCTAATTTTTTGAGATAGGATATTTGAGTTTTCTTAAGCTGTAAACCATGATCAGCAATATTAAAATAATAAAAGGCTTGCAATATTTCAGTTGATTTGTAATGAATCCAGAATGTATGACATTTTTGTTTTTGTAATTGCATTACAGAAAATCACAATATTCAAATTTTCTGACAGTCCTGTAGCCTACATGAGTGTCTCGTGTTCAAAAAGGGTCAGAAAGTTGCTCTTTAGTTCAAATGTGTGGAGACATTTAGTGGTGTTTTCACACATGAAAGCGCTGCCCCATTTCTGGTAATTCTAAGTCTTGATGTTGGTGTTTATTGTGTTGTTATTGGAGGTTTGGTGACTGATCTGTCCAGCTGCATGTTCTGCAGGAAATGTCGATAATAAACCTCGGTAAACACGTGAAGCACTTACTCCTCAGGATTCTCTCTGCGTTTCCTTCAAAGTCCAGAGCCCACTGGTTCAGAGAACACGTGGCCAGCGTCACCTTCCGGCCCATTCCCTCGGTGCTGTAGCAACAAGACCTCACTAACAACAGGAACACCGGACCGGGAGGGTTTCTAGTTTGATCCGCAAACTTTCGGTGCTCGGCTCAGTCTGTCCGACAGTGACGTTTGACCACGTGACCACGTGGACCATAGACATGTATCCGTATCCGCCCCATTGAGCTGCTTTTTTTTATTTTTTTTATTGAAAGACAAGATGCAAACAGCACAATCCACCGCCAGGGGGAGACACACACTCAGCGGCGAAACATCAGGACTCAATGAAACAATGAACTACATTTTCAAAAATACAAAAAAGAGGCTTTTGATTAGTAGGCTATACCGGGATTTATGAATAAACCATTTTGTCAAAAGTATAATAAGATTAATAATATAAAATTGTTTTTTTTCTTACAGGATAGTCAATGAAGCCAAACGATACATGTTGAAAGCAAAGGGAGAAATGTGGTTCAACACAAACACAAATCAATTTAAAGCTGCAAGCAGCGATGAACGGGCCCTCTCACTCACGGCCACCGTCCCCCATAAGCATATCAGACATGACACCACCCACGACTTCCTATGTCAAACCATTCAAAAGTTATAGCAGAAAATAGGGACAACCAATCAGAAGAAGGGGCGGGGCTAATTTTCACCAATTATGGTCAAGGACTCAATACCGAGTCCCATGACACCACCCACGACTCTTTATGTCAAACCATTCAAAAGTTATGTTATGGCAGAGAAAAGTATTCTAGGGGGCGCTGTTGAGCCGTTAGGCCACGCCCATTAATGCAAACCATTAAATATCAAATTTATCACCAAGCCTGGCTTGCATGCAAAATTTGGTGACTTTTGGAGAACTATCAAATATGGACCAATCACATGAAGGGGGGGTGCGCTTTTTGGCGTCTAGCGTCGCCACGGTAACACTTTTGAAAGAGAAAAGTAATGCGCGTTGTTGCAGGATGGAGACGCACATTTTGATGTATAACACACCTGGGTGCACGTTACAGTTCGTGCTGAATTAACTGTAAGAGGAATGGCATAAATTGTGCCAAAATTACACGATTAATTAAAAATGGCCGACTTCTTGTTGGGTTTCGGCCATGGCTCCAAGAGACTTTTCTTTAAGTTGCCCCATGATACAGGTGTGTACCGATTTTCGTGCATGTACGTCAAACCGTATTGTGGGGCTTGAGGAACAAAGTTTTCTAGGGGGCGCTGTTGAGCCATTAGGCCACGCCCATTAATGCAAACCATTAAATATCAAATTGTTCACCAGGCCTGACTTGGGTGCAAAATTTGGTGACTTTTAGGGCACGTTTACGGGGGGCAAAAAGACCCTCCTTTCGTCAGAAGAATAACGAGAACAAGAACAATTCCTACAGATACAATAGGGCCCTGTCAGTGCTTGTGCCCTAATTACAGATACGGACCATAATGTTGTAGTGAAAGAGCAACTCCAAAATAAATGAGAAACATCTTCATTGATCCTTCACAGAAACAACAGGCAATGTCTGTGTCTTTTTTGAAGCGTTGAAGAAAAACTTTACATGGGTAGACTCTGTGAATTATTTTAAAAGATACTTCTTTCATTTTATTTGTAATTAAGTATTTTGCAGGTAACGACCCCGCTGACGCTTCTTCTGCTGTCCCTGCTGTCTGGAGCAGCCGCTGCTGCTGCTGCCCCTGCAGGCGGGACGGGGCAGTGGCAGGAACGCCTCCTCTTCTAATCATCCTGATTAAAACGTAGCTATAGTCTGTGTGAGATGGAGATGTCAATTTCCCCAAGGGAACCTCCCACAGGGATTTATAAAGTCGTCTGAATCTGAATCTGAATCTGAATTAATTAGTATTTTTGAATTTGAATTTAATGTTTCTTGGTCATCACTAAATCGTTGAGAGGATATGAAGCACCACTATTCACATCTAGGGAAAACAATAAAACTTAAAGAAAACAAACAGTTTTATTAAGCTCGTCAATTTAACAAAGGCAAAAGCTTATATGGAGGAGGTTCTCACAGCGAGAAGGTCCTGGCCCGTTGGGCTGTCTTCCTATTTACTCTGGTCTGCGTGGCCCTGAGTTTCCTCCAACATATCCAAAATAAATACATGTGTTACGCTCAGTACTCGAGTTGTAAAATAAAATCAGGGGGGATGGTGGATTTGATCATATGGGGACAGATAATTTGTGCTGATTACAAATAATATAATATATTACAAATAATAGCAGTGACCAAAACAGCTGCAGAAATACTGCAGGAATGACATAGCAGCAGTTAAATGCAGCCTTCTGTAAGCTTTAAATATCCACTGGACTTACATCAAATACATCAAAACACAACAATAAAAAACCCTTTTCTGAACTTATCAATATGACTCTGTTCAAGATTTCTTTGCTTGTAATAAGAAGATAAATCTTGTCCCACTGGCAGATTTTTGTACTTATTTCAAGTGAAAATTTACTTGAAACAGGTGAAAATTGTCAAATAAGTTATTTTTCTGGTGTTATTTTTCTGGTGATGACTCTAAATGTTGAAATAGCAGTAAAACCACATTCATTGATGAAATGACATAAGGGATGGAAAGGAGGGATGGCAGTTTTACAGGGGGGATGATTTGGACCGTTTTTATTTCAGGGGGGATGATTTGGACCGTTTTTATTTCAGGGGGGATGATTTGGACCGTTTTTATTTCAGGGGGGATGATTTGGACCGTTTTTATTTCAGGGGGGGATGATTTGGACCGTTTTTATTTCAGGGGGGATGATTTGGACCGTTTTTATTTCAGGGGGGATGATTTGGACCGTTTTTATTTCAGGGGGGATGATTTGGACCGTTTTTATTTCAGGGGGGATGATTTGGACCGTTTTTATTTCAGGGGGGGGGTTCCATCCCCCCTCATCCCCCCTCAACTCCAGTACTGTCCATACCGCATTCTTGCAATACCCAACTACCCCCACCCCCCCCAAACACACACACATATACACAGGAGTAAATGAAACAAATTTCACATGAAATAAATAGCTATACATACAACGTTCCTACGAGGCAGGAGCTAAATCAGTTTCTACGTTACCATAAGCAACTTCTAATATGTAAACAGCCAACTAAATGTTTAGCCCCATTTCAATTATTCATGTAAAAACCATCAGTCGTGGAGTTGCATTGTAGAGGGATTCAAGTATTGTACAATCCAGGTATTAGACATTTTCTGACGTTGCAGAGACGATCAGTGTTCCTGAAATCTCTGCCATCAAATCATACGTCTCAAAACTCTTATGGTCAAATAAAGAAAACACCAATCAAGTTTTAAATGTCCTTACGAGGCCACAGTGGAGAAAACAAAACAGACCCAAACATATTTCCTTCTGCCAAGCACCGCTCCATCTGTCCAAGCATATAATACCTTCTTTTTCAAATTAACTATAATAGAAACCAAAGGATGAAAGACAAGGTTATCTTTGTATCCGTGTCTTCCATATGACGCCTTTGATAAACGTAGCTATTCTATGGAGTAACATTTCACCCATGCCGGTCTCAGACATGAATCTGATCAAAAACTATGCAGAACAAAGACTAATCAATGCACACAAGATGATAAAAGTTTAACCTTTTGAAGATGCAGATTTTGCTACATTATGTACAGAAAGGCAAATGAGGACAATAAGGATAATGCTGGTTTCTTAAAGTTTATATATAAATCATACCTTATAACCAGTACCCGAGTTGTAAAATAAATCAGGGGGCATGGTGGATTTTATCATATGGAGACAGATAATTTGTGCTGATTACAAATAATATAATATATTACAAATAATAGCAGTGACCAAAACAGCTGCAGAAATACTGCAGGAATGACATAGCAGCAGTTAAATGCAGCCTTCTGTAAGCTTTAAATATCCACTGGGCTTACATCCAATACATCAAAACACAACAATAAAAAACACTTTTCTGAACTTATCAATATGACTCTGTCCTTCACAGGATAAGTAAAATGGATCACTGCAAAAACTCACAATCTTAACAAGAATATTTGTCTTATTTCTAGTTAAAATGTCTCATTTTAGTAAAAAAAATCTCATTACACTTAAAACAAGACTCATCACTGGAAAAAACAACAATTTTCACCTGTTTCAAGTAGATTTTCACTTAAAATAAGTAGAAAAATCTGCCAGTGGAACAAGATTTTTTTGCTTGTAATAAGAAGATAAATCTTGTCCCACTGGCAGATTTTTCTACTTATTTCAAGTGAAAATTTACTTGAAACAGGTGAAAATTGTCAAATAAGTTATTTTTCTGGTGTTATTTTTCTGGTGATGACTCTAAATGTTGAAATAGCAGTAAAACCACATTCATTGATGAAATGACATAAGGGATGGAAAGAGGGGATGGCAGTTTTACAGGGGGGATGATTTGGACCGTTTTTATTTCAGGGGGGATGATTTGGACCGTTTTTATTTCAGGGGGGATGATTTGGACCGTTTTTATTTCAGGGGGGATGATTTGGACCGTTTTTATTTCAGGGGGGGACAATGTTCCCTCTAATTTTTCATGTATCTGGGCACACACACAAGCTCCCTGAGCAAACTGAGGACGACTGTGAGCAACATCACATATGCACGCTTTATTTTTAAGTATCTCATTACACTTAAAACAAGACTCGTCACTGGAAAAAACAACAATTTTTAACTGTTTCAAGTAAATTTTCACTTGAAATAAGTAGAAAAATCTGCCATTGGGACAAGATTTATCTTCTCATTACAAGCAAAACAGTCTTGTTCCACTGGCAGATTTTTCTACTTATTTTAAGTGAAAATCTACTTGAAACAGGTGAAAATTTCGACTTTTTTCTCGAAATTTTGAGAAAAAAGTCAAAATTTAGAGAAAAAAAGTCAAAATGTCCAGAGAAAAGTTGAGATTTTGAGGAACAAAAAGTCAAAAATTTTATGAAAAAAGTTGAAATGTTGACAAAATTTTGTTTTAATTGACCATTTTCACTTGTTTCAAGTCAATTTTCACTTGAAATAAGTAGAAAAATCTGCCAGTGGAACAAGATGTTTTTGCTTGTAATAAGAAGATAAATCTTGTCCCACTGGCAGATTTTTCTACTTATTTCAAGTGAAAATTTACTTGAAACAGGTGAAAATTGTCAAATAAGTTATTTTTCTGGTGTTATTTTTCTGGTGATGACTCTAAATGTTGAAATAGCAGTAAAACCACATTCATTGATGAAATGACATAAGGGATGGAAAGGAGGGATGGCAGTTTTACAGGGGGGATGATTTGGACCGTTTTTATTTCAGGGGGGGATGATTTGGACCGTTTTTATTTCAGGGGGGATGATTTGGACCGTTTTTATTTCAGGGGGGGGATGATTTGGACTGTTTTTATTTCAGGGGGGGATGATTTGGACCGTTTTTATTTCAGGGGGGATGATTTGGACCGTTTTTATTTCAGGGGGGATGATTTGGACCGTTTTTATTTCAGGGGGGGATGATTTGGACCGTTTTTATTTCAGGGGGGGATGCCATCCCCCCTCATCCCCCCTCAACTCCAGTGCTGCTTATAAGTTTAGGGATGTTTAACATCTTATTGTTTCTTAACTTAAACCAGTTTCAATTATTCGTCATATTTTTAAAAAGGCAAGAGAGAAAGAAAGATGTTTTCAATAATCAAGTCTTCCAACAGGAAATAACATTTAAAACTGTGATTGTTCTGCTGGGTTGGGACCCAAACGTGTCTAGAGCAGTTTTGAGGGGGATGTGGGGTCTTTGCCTCAGGTAAACCTCTCAGATAAAGTTGTTGCAACTTATTTATCACGAAACCACTGTTAAATCTGTACAATCTGAGGTTTAAACTACAAAATGTTTTCATTAAATAAATGTGAGAAATCCAACGTTTTCCTCAGATTCAGTCGTGACCTGACATTAAGTGGAAATAGTGGGTCCCAAAGTAGCTGGGAGGGAATTCATGAAAATCCTGCACTTGGTGACAAGTTTTTGATATTTGGCATGGTGTTAGTTATGGACATAAGGCTTTCAAAAACCACCGCAAACAAATGGTGACGCCCCCTAGTGGCCGGTTTGCAAAAGATTCTAAATGAATCAATAAGCGAGACGATAGAGGTGGTATTGTAGGTGTTAGTGAGTTTAAATATGCACACCTGATGTTTTTTGTGTGTTATTTTAATAAAATCCAATTCTTTCACTGCAACTTAGTTCTGAGGCTCTGTTCATCTTAAGCCTGAATGAATGAATGAATGAATGAATGAATGAATGAATGAATGAATGAATGAATGAATGAATTAATTAATTAATGAATTAATGAATGAATGAATGTCACTGTTCTTACCCAGTGAGATTATTGACACTTAGTGATAGTGACCTGTCCAATAAACAGAAAATTACATTCCTTGGGGGTGAAAATATGAGTCTAGAGCCCTATATAATATTTTTATGTGACTTAATTCTTAATTTTTTTGGGCAAAAAATGACCTTGAAAATTAAAGTTGACCTTCAACATGTCCTTGAAATAGGACATTTATCTCAGGATTGAATTCCTAGCACCAAAAAAGAGTATAAGGGCCAAAGTAAGACAAAAAAAAATTGAAATTACGAGAATAAACTCATAATATAATGAGAATAAAGTCGTAAAATTACGTGAATAAGTCATAATGTTGCGAAAATAAAGTCGTAATAGAATAAAGTCGTAATATTACGGGAATAAAGTCGTAACATTACGAGAATAAAGTCGTAACATTAAGAGAATAAAGTCGTAATATTACAAGAATAAAGTAGTAATTTATGAGAATAAAGTCGTAACATTAAGAGAATAAAGTCGTAATATTACGAGAATAAAGTGGTAATTTATGAGAACTCTAACAGGAAGAGCATCTTCTCCCTGTGTTAAAATGAGGAATATCTTGTGAAGTTATATTTATATATTATATTATATATTACGACTTTATTCTCACAACATTATGACTTTATTCTAGTAATTCTACGACTTTATTTTCGTAATTTCCATTTTTTTTTGTCTTAGTTTGGCCCTAATACTCCGTCGTACCTAACAGCTAACACCATGCCAAATATCAAAAACTTGTCACCAAGTGCACAATCTTCATGATTCTTGACATATTCCCTCCCAGCTAAAGCCAGAGCAGCTGAGGACGAGGAAGAAAAACATCTGGAGATTTTATAATATACCTGCCAAAGAATGTCTGAAGATCTAAAGGTGAAAATCTTGATTAGTACAATCAACTCTATATAATCAATCCAATCACAGTATCATTCTTAAGTTCAGAGCAGTTAAAATGTATATGCAAATGTCATGTAATAAAACTCAAATTCACATTTTTTTGAAAAGCAAAATGAAAGGCATCTGTCTACAAAATGACAACACTGGAAGTCTTCCCCACGACAAATCTAGACGTCAGTCTTTTTCCAACGATAGCAAAGTCTACGCAGCGTTATTAAGGCTCCATGTGCGTCCGCTCGTCACAGTTTTCTTTTCTATCTACAGAGGAAAGAAAATTCCCATGACATAATTTTGGAACCTCTCATTCTTCAGTTGAGAGGCTCAAGTTAGAGAAGCCCCTGAACCAACCTGGCTTTTTTCACTGCACACAATTAAAACTGTGGAAATCTGATCAAAATCTGGCACATAAATTCCTCTTAAAGAAAAAGAAAAAAAGCCAAATTGTGGCATGTAAGAATATAGATTAGTGTGCTTTAATCAACCTGGCTTGGTATACATGTGAGCCCTGAATGTCCCCGTCATCTGGGGCAAAGAAAAACTACAGCTTACATGAATGACTTTGTATGATGAAGTTTCTCTTTGAGGCTTTTGTTGTTATTGAACTTCTTTCAACAGTTTTCTTGTGTCCCTCTTATTTTCTAAGTGAATTCCTCAGAATTTACAAAATAACAATTTATGAACCCTTAAAACAAAGTATGAACATAAAAGGTTTACAGGACTGTCTCAGAAAATTAGAATATTGTGATAAAGTTCTTTATTTTCTGTAATGCAATTAAAAAAACAAAAATGTCATACATTCTGGCTTCATTACAAATCAACTGAAATATGTTTCATGAAAAATGTTTGCATTACAGAAAATAAAGGACTTTATCACAATATTCTAATTATCTGAGACAGTCCTGTACACATACTTTACAATACTAACACGTCAGCCTATAACAATAATAACATCAGCACTAGATTTTACGAGTGGTTGATTTAAGTAGAAAAAACCTCATCTTCGTACACATATGATTAAGGTTAAGCAGTAATAAACTGATAAACTGACTTAAGTGCGAGGAAACGTGTGGAAAACGGTGTAGGTGTGCAGGCAGCTCAGTGACATAATATGTACATACACTTTTTAGTTACAATTCACATAATCATAATAGTTGTAGTATTGTATTTCATACTGCTATTCCTTTGTTACTAGAATTGAAAAGATTCAAATGAAATCTCAAGTAAAAATCCAGTGCAACGATGTCTCTAAAGTCTTTAAGGCTTCTGCTTCCATCTGAGACAACCTGGTGGTTTATTAAAGCGTACTCTAAGGTTTTACTGGAGTCCTCAAGTGACACAACAACCAAAACAAACGTGTAGTTCCTGGCAGAGGTTTCTCAGCCTGAATGTGGAAGAAAATCACATCAATTCATCAATCCAGTCCGCTGTGGAAACTGCTCTGGTAGAACCAAACCCAGTACCAGGGCACTCAGGTCAGTAAAGACACTCTGGACTTTAAACTAAGGAGGAATGAGACATTATGTGTGTCTTCAGTGTTGTACCTGTATGTCATGTTTGAATTTTGTGCCTTGTAGCACCCTATAATGTAATAATTTCCTATAATGTAATAATTTCCTATAATGTAATAATTTCCTGAAAATGTAATAAAATTTGCACTTAACTCAATCGAAAATGTAATAAAACCCAATAATGTAATAACTTCACCAATAATGTAATAAAATATCCTGACTGATATTGTAATAACATTTTTACCGATAATGTAATACCTTATTACATTATTGGGAATTTATTACATTTTCAGGTGGGTCTTTTTTCTTTTCCAAAACTGATAATGTAAAATTTGACAAATAATGTAATATATATGTTCATTTTCAGTCCAGAGTTCTACATTTTGTGTTTTAAGTATCTAAGAATGTTTTATACGCTGGATTTGAAACACCAGAATGACTATTGGGTTAAATTGCAGACTTTGAGTTCCATGTAATAAATTCCCAATAATGTAGTAAGGTATTACATTATTGGTAAAAATGTTATTACAATATCAGTCAGGATATTTTATTACATTATTGGTGAAGATATTACATTATTGGGTTTTATTACATTTTTGATTGAGTTAAGTGCAAATTTTATTAAATTTTCAGGCGTTATTACATTTTCAGGAAATTATTACATTATAGGAAATTATTAAATTATAGGAAATTATTACATTATAGGGTGCTACAAGCCTCATTTTCAATGTTCATGTTTTCCTTTGCGTGTGTCCGTGTCTGGGGTAGATGGGGCAGCGTGATGGGGATTGCAGACGTGTCTGGGGCTGCTGTGCTTGTGTGTTGGAAAGGGCCAGTGTGGCATGACGACCGTCAGGAGGCAGGTGGGTGTACACAAACTCCTCCTCCGTAGAATCACCTACAAACAGAGCAGAAAACAGTGGTTACGCTGCAGAAACCAGATAAACATAAAGCTTGCAAAAACCAAATCCCTTCCTAAGATGCTTTGGACCAAGAGTGATAACCTCTGTTTTATCTGAATTTAGCAGCAAAAAATTACCGGACATCCAGTCATTGTTAAAACAAAGAAATAATCTACCGAACAAATGTTCTTACTTTTTGGAATAAAGAGGCAATAAAACTATGACTAAAATTAATCTAGCTTTGATATACAGGTACTTCATATTACGTTTTGTTATTATTATTATTATTATTATTATTAGAATAGAAATAGAAATAGAAATAGAAATAGAAAGCCTTTATTATCATTATTCTGGTACAATGAGATTAGGCAGCAGCTCTGTAAAAGTGCACACATGCAGACTATGGAAACAAGTATTGTAAACAACAAAATGAAAAACAGAAAAACGTATTATTATTATTATTATTATTATTATTATTATTATTATTATTATTATTATTATTATAAGAATGTTAGATGGAACTGAAAATATAAATTTTACTCCACCTGCAGACTGAAAATTGTGTGTTTATTATGCAAATAGCAAATGTTTTTTTTTTTTTTTTTTTAAATCAAAATGGTCAGCCTGAAAAGAAAGCTTGTGTCTTACTGGTCCCAGGATCCATGCCGGTCTGGTTCCCAGTGATGTGGTGCCAGTAGGCTGAGCGGGGCAGGACAGCGGTGGGTGTGCAGGGGTAGGATCCCGCCTCCGAGCCCTGGGAAAGGAGCTGGGAACAGAAAAAGTGGGGAGTTGTTTTTTGTCTTGTTTTTTTTAAAGTGTCCCAAACCAATTTCAAGAAGACCCAAAAAAGACATTAACAATAACATGAATTAAACACTGTGATCTTCTGGAATAACTCACGTTAGTTTTAAAGGGTGGCTTCAGGTATAGGAAACAGATGAATGGTGAAGAAAAACAATCTGAATCCGGATGTATTTAACTACCCAACTTGCCATTTTGAAGCAAAATTTTAGATAAACGTGTTTTTATTCATTTCCATTTTTATTTATTATAAGTATCTCATAGCCATCATTTTTGTCCATCGTTCCTATTTTGTGCATGTTTGCAGGCCGGAGCTTCGGGAGCTGCATGCTGGCCTGCAAATTCTCATCACAGGCAGCCACATTGATTTTATTTTTGTTTGCTTCTTTGTTTTTGTCATAGACTGTCTTTTAAATTCCATATTTATTACATGTATTCCAAACTTAAAGAACTACCATACACATTTTTGCATCTGTTATCCAGATGTGAGGGCAGTACTGATCAGTCAAACGTGCCAGGAAGCGTGTGTGTTGCCAGCAGTACCCGAGTTGTAAAATAAAATCAGGGGGGATGGTGGATTTGATCATATGGGGACAGATAATTTGTGCTGATTACAAATAATATAATATATTACAAATAATAGCAGTGACCAAAACACCTGCAGAAATACTGCAGGAATGACATAGCAGCAGTTAAATGCAGCCTTCTGTAAGCTTTAAATATCCACTGGGCTTACATCAAATACATCAAAACACAACAATAAAAAACACTTTTCTGAACTTATCAATATGACTCTGTCCTTCACAGGATAAGTAACATGGATCACTGCAAAAACTCACAATCTTAACAAGAATATTTGTCTTATTTCTAGTTAAAATGTCTCATTTTAGTAAAAAAATCTCATTACACTTAAAACAAGACTCATCACTGGAAAAAACAACAATTTTCACCTGTTTCAAGTAGATTTTCACTTGAAATAAGTAGAAAAATCTGCCAGTGGAACAAGATGTTTTTTCTTGTAATAAGAAGATAAATCTTGTCCCACTGGCAGATTTTTCTACTTATTTCAAGTGAAAATGTACTTGAAACAGGTGAAAATTGTCAAATAAGTTATTTTTCTGGTGTTATTTTTCTGGTGATGACTCTAAATGTTGAAATAGCAGTAAAACCACATTCATTGATGAAATGACATAAGGGATGGAAAGGGGGGATGGCAGTTTTACAGGGGGGATGATTTGGACCGTTTTTATTTCAGGGGGGGTGATTTGGACTGTTTCTATTTCAGGGGGGGATGATTTGGACTGTTTCTATTTCAGGGGGGGATGATTTGGACTGTTTCTATTTCAGGGGGGGGATGCCGTCCCCCCTCATCCCCCCTCATCTCCAGTACTGGTTGCCAGCCCGGCACTCACCTTGTTTTTCTCCATTTCCAGCAGGACTTTCTTGTGCTGTTCAGCGATGGCCAGTGTGGAGGAGTGGACTCTCTGGTAGATCTGCTCCCCCTCTCTGGTCTGGAACGTGTAGAGCCCCTCACCACCGTCACACATCCTACACACAACAGCAAACGGGCTGGAATTCAACATACATAACAACAGTCTTCAATATTTAGAGCTGCCGTATGAAAGAATTACACCTAATATTCTCAAATATAAATGTAATGGGTATAAGAAATACTTTTATAGTAGTTTATAGTAGTTTATAGTGTAACATGTCTTGGTGTACTAGTGGATGAAAGATTGTCCTGGGGAAAACATATTGAGTATGTATGCAAAAACATTATGAAGTCCTATGGTATTATTAGAAGAGTTTCTTTCTTACTTAATCAGTCCTGTCTCATGATATTATATTATAGTCTAATTTATCCATACTTGACGTATTGCAACATTGTTTGGTGCACTTCTTATTCTTCGTACCTTTAAGAAGATTTTTGAGAATGATTTCATATTCTTCTCATCAAGCACCTTCTGCACCCTTATTTAGCAAATTTAAATTATTATCATTTTTTTCTGTTAATATGTTTCAAACATGCCTGTTTATGTTTAAGTTCATTCATTCCAAACAAGACATTCCAGGCACTTTTCATAATGTTTTTCTGTTATCATCAGATATTCACTCTTATTCAGTTAGAGGTGGAAGAACTTTCATTTCCCTCTCTGTCTTTTACCTCCAGTCACAAATCCTTTATCACATTTCATGGCCCTCAACTCTGGAACTCTTTAGATAGGTGTCTTAAGTTTATCATCCTTAAAAATGTTTAGGACCAGCTTGGTGGGGAATCTCTTATCTAGGCTAAATTAACAGGCTATTCTAATTGAAATGAAATTGCCATTTTATGGATATTTTTTGTTTGTGTGTTTATTGTGTTTTTCTTTGTTTCTTTTACCTTTTCCTTTTTCCTTTCTTTTCTTTTTCTATTGATTGATTTGTTTTTGTGATTTTGTATTGAGCAGTAGTGACATTTCTGCTAAAATATGTATCATACTTGTCTTTTGAAGAGTGTTTTTACCACCCCCTACATGTAGTCTCTAAATGTGACAGGAAACCGGAATCTGCTAAATCTTCTGAAAAAGAATTATAAAGTACGTGCACTGCTTTTCTTGTCTCAGGGGTTTATGTTCTGGTCTCTGGAAAGATCCTAGAGACAACTGTTGTAATAGACACTATATAAATAAAATTGAATTGAATTTTCACATTCCCTCATCTCCTCTTTTTACTACCTAATGTATTTCTGCCTCATTATGCAGATGAGCAGGGCTGCCCTTCCTGGTCCAGCTCCTCCACTACTGCTCCATGAACAGGGAGAAGCAGCTCGGGCCAAAATACACACCGCTCTCATTCGTGGAAGTGCAGTATAATGCTGTTCTCACTGCCTTTTAGTTTACACAATCAGCCCTCACTGAAGATGGAATATTGTCCCATCCATCCATCCATCCATCCATCCATCCATCCATCCATCCATCCATCCATCCATCCATCCATCCATCCATCATCCATCCATCCATCCATCCATCCATCCATCCATCCATCCATCCATCCATCCATCCATCCATCCATCCATCCATCCATCCATCATCCATCCATCCATCCATCCATCCATCCATCCATCCATCCATCCATCCATCCATCATCCATCCATCCATCCATCCATCCATCCATCCATCCATCATCCATCCATCCATCCATCCATCCATCCATCCATCCATCCAACCATCCATTTTCTTCCGCTCCTCCGTTACCGGCAGTACTCGAGTTGAGATATCATTAACTCATAACAGAAAAGCAGAACCAAGAAGCCAATACTGATTGACCCCATGACTGCAGAGTCATGCAAGTATTTCTGCAGACTACAGGACTCCTGTTGCACTCTAAGGGCCTGATTTACTAAAGGTTTGCATGCGTAAAAACGTGTGCAAACTTGACATCACCCGCAAACCAATGTGCCAGCTGATCTACTAACAGCGTGCAAAGAGGACTGCGTCTCTCAAATGAGCAAAACAGCACACGCTGTTCATTTAGTACTTTTGCCCTGATGAATAATCAATATGGGGCGTACCCGCCAGAAAGCGCTAAATACTGGGAGGGGAAGATGCAAATAGGTCCATTTATCACGCGCAATGAGATTTACCAAGCCTGAAAAGTTTTGCGGGGATTGTGATTGCGTCTGTATTTAATACGTTTGAAAGGAAGGTGCTAATCTCCACATGGAAAAGGAGAAATATTTTATTTGAATGTTAAATCGAGTATTATTCAGCAAAAGGTTGCCACAGGAGGCACCTTCATTTTTTTATTTGTGATAATAAATAAATCACGTGTTTTCATGGAGAAAAAAGTGTTTCTTATTGTGCGCCTATACTTGTTCTGCAGTTGTCATACCCCGGTGTTGTGCCGTATTCAGCACCCCTGCCGTGAAAAGCACCCCCTTGTCTGACAAAAATTATATTCTCATTCCGTGTCACGTTCTGTTTAGCGTCCAGTTTTGTGTTAATGATTCATGTTTAAATGCGCTCATGGATTCCACAATAGTCATACTTTCCCACAATCACAGTCACAGATAACAAAAATCGGGTAAATGGTTATTGATGTCATTAATTAATAGCCTGCTTACTGTGTTGTCTTCCATAATATTTGTAAATATATATAATATAAACTCTTAAGTATGTGTTTGTGTGAGTGTGTATATAGAAATATATTGAAGTGTCAGTGTGTTGTTTTTTTTCTTGGTCTACTTATCATTGAATATACGAGGGGGTGCTTTTCACGGCAGGGGTGCTGAATACGGCACAACAATTTGCCTCGTCCACTAATATCTCTAACTCCAACTCGTCAAATTTCATTTTGCGCTTGCGACTATCCTGCTTTCCATCCAGACTCTCCATGGCACAAAGTTTGCGCCGCAAACCTTAAGACACGCAACACCTCATTTAAATACTGAGGTTTGCACCTGTTATCAATTGCGCATGCAATCTTAGTTGATCACCCGCAAACCACGCAACAACAGCACGCGCAAACTTTTTCAGTGCACACGCAATTTAGTACTCTTTATTTAGGATCTTAGTAAATCGGGCCCTAAGTGTGAGGTGTACAGCATGAAGAAGAATGGAGAGTACAGTGGTGTGTGGTGCCCATGACCACCTGGTAAAACACAAACATTCAGTCTTGTTCAACAAACCCAAGTGAAAAATAAACCCGAGTTATTTTTCATGACAGTGTGTCAGCATGGTGTGAATCATCACATCTTTTTTTAGTCCTGACAAGAGAAAAAAATATGTTGTAATAGCAAATCCCTTCGTGTCAATTAGCCACGCTGTCACACCTGATTGTACACTCATCATTATTTCTGCAAAACAACATCAACTTTCTTAGTATTTTCTCGAAATGTTTCTGACATGTTTCTAATAATTCTGAGGTAGGGAACCTCCAAATATTAACGTAGTTTCTTCCTTTCACCACAAGGTGGCACTATGAGCTTGATCAAATATGAGCACATGAATATGTTGGAGGAGAACTCTGATCACACAGAAAATTGGAGGTCTCTATAACAGTTTAATCAATTAGCCTTTGGGGATTAATAAAGTATTTTGAATAAAAAAATAGAATCGAATTAAAAACATAATAAAAAGTAAGTTTTCCTGGCAATACAACCTTTCCCAAATATTAGATTGTAGATGTCAAAAAATATCAAATTTGGGCTAGAGTAAATAATGTATGGCTGAGCTACATATATATATATATATATATATATATATATATATATATATATATATATATATATATATATATATATATATATATATATATATATATATATATATATATATATATATATATATGTATATATATATGTATATATATATACATATATTGTTTTTCCTGGTGTTTTAAGTTGTTTATTGGCTTTAGATCTCTGCTGCTCTGTTAAGCATGTTGTAACATTGTAATTTAAAGGTAGGAAGGAAGGGAGGAAGGAAGGAAGAAGGAAAGAAGGAAGGAAGAATGAAAAGAAGGAAAGAAAGTAGGAAGGAAGGGAGAAAATAAGGACAGGAGGATGGGAGAAGAGGAAGGGAGAAAAGGAGGAAGGAAGGAAGGAAGGAAGGAAGGAAGGAAGGAAGGAAGGAAGGAAGGAAGGAAGGAAGGAAGGAAGGAAGGAAGGAAGGAAGGAAGGAAGGAAGGAAGGAAGGAAGGAAGGAAGGAAGGAAAGGAGTAAAGAAGGAAGAAAGGGAGAAAAGAGGAAGGGAGAAGGAAGGAGAGAGCAGGAGGAAAGAAGGAACAGGAGAATGAGGTCATTTTGACCCAAAGACAGTGCAAGGGTTAGGTTTCTTTCCCTGCAGTTTTCCTCCCAGATAAGGTTCAACATCGGCTCCTATAACGTACAGCAGCCCGCAGTAGCTCAGGTGGTAGAGCGGGTCGTCCAATGATCCGAAGGTCGGCGGTTCGAATCCCGCTCTGTCCCTGTTTGCTGTCGTAGTGTCCTTGGGCAAGACACCTTACCCACCTTGCCCCGTATGAATGTGTATGAATGTTGGTGGTGGTCGGAGGGGCCGTTAGGCGCGATATGGCAGCCACGCTTCTGTCAGTCTGCCCCAGGGCAGCTGTGGCTACAATGTAGCTACCACCACCAGAGAGAATGTGTATGAATGAATAATGATCTCTGTAAAGCTCTGGGTGCCTTGAAGGAGCTATATAAATCCAAGTCATTATTATTATTAGTATTATAAAACACCTCCCTTTTCAGAATAAATATGACTGGATTGATGACCACCGTGTGTATTTCTCTCCCACCTCTGTGGTTTGAGAGATGTGTAGCTCCAACTGGAAAATATTGTGCATGATATAATAAAAGCTTGTATTAACATTTGATTCTGTTCACTGGTTTTCTTATGGTGCACCAGACAAACAAACACAAGGATTTTACCAGTTCAACCGGAAACCTTCTTGTTGAGATTTAACAGTGATAACCACTTCTTTGTAACATTTTTTAATTAATTGTTTTCTCTTTACATGATTTAGATGTTTTGGCTGTTGGTTGGATGAAGCAAACATTGATACGTATCGCTTTGAGCCTTAGGAGTATTTTGTAAGGTTTTACCAACCCACTTTCATGTGTTTACTGGTACCCCAAGGAATTATTTCTGTTTTCAATCAGGGGTGTCAAAATCTTGTGGAGACATTTTGGAGGCACGCATGCTTTGCTACTTGTGTGCAAGTAGCAAAGCATCAACCAGTCTGTTAGGATTTCATGAAATTGTCAAAAACTCAAAGAATGTATAACACCGGGGTGTTCTCTCTTCAGATTCAAAGTAGCCTCGTATTGATTAAGACACGGAGCCAAACCCCTGGTGTTAAGGGTAGACAAAGATTAGATTAGAGGTTAAGAGGTGCTTCTTCTTCTTCCGGCTCTCGGCGAAGGCGGACGCTTTTTCTGCTCCTCTCCCTTATCTATCTTCCCTGCTACTGCTTTTGTTTGTCTCGTCTTCAGAGTCTCTTCTTTTCACTCCTCCGAAACTCTACAATCTTGGAATTGATTAACTGGTCTCTCAGCACAATTGACCAAATTTTTGCGACAAGAAGACAGGGGGTAAGGGAGCCCTCCTGCCCCGATGGGACATTTTTTGCTGGATACACAATGGATTCCTACAAATACTGGAAACCTTTGTGTTTGGCGATTCTGTCTGTCGAGGACGTTGAACATGCCTTCATAATTGGATTTATGATAGCAGGATTTCTCTTGATTATCCTCTTGATAGGAGGAGGGGATTCCTGGTCTACTGACAAACGCGTAAGTCGTCGACAGCTGTTTTGGCTCTTTCAGAGCTGCCGGACGTGGCTGAAGGGTCAAGCAAGGAGATCAACACTCAGACTTTAACGTTGGGGGAGCAAAGCCATAAGCTGGATGCGATTCTTGAACAGAATCGCAGGCTGGCGGCGGTCTTTGAGCTCATTGGCAAGATGGATAAGACCCTGGAGAAGTTGGAAGCTCGGCTTGGCGGGAATTGATCACAAATTCGTCTGATTGGAGTCGCCATTGATGAACCCGAGACTGAAGGCAGATGGAAAATTACTGAGGCTGCCTGTTTTTGCAATATAATTGTTGATTCTATAATCTGGCCTTGACAGGGCGGTTTTGGGCCAATCGCTCTGGTCACAATCTTCCTGGTGGAATGTAAACAAGGTGACTCTGCCCCCACTAATCCCTCCCCTCTCCCACGAACACCTGCGGTCCCTGTTTTCAGAACTGTACCGAGCCGCCTGATAACATCAAGGACATTGGCTGAGAGCAGCTCTGAGCGAAGTTCACGGACTCATCGCTACACACACACTTACTGATAACCACACCTCCCTCATCTCAACGCCTTCCTCGGCTCCGCCCTCTTATCAGCCCCCCCCCAACACAGTCAACAGGTTTGGAAGCCGCGCCGCGGTGCTCACTTGTGGTACTGTGCCAGGATCCCCCCCGCCCCTAGAACCACCCCCCCCACCCCCCCCACATGTGCAAGTCTTGTGATGTTAAATTTGTCATGTTGCTTTCTGTGCAGAGGTGTTTTTTTTGCACTTTCACACTGTGAATTTATACACAGTATGAAGATGCTTTTTTTTCCCTCCTCCCTCCCCAATGTCATCCTTTCTCTGATCTGTTCTCACCAGTTGACTCATGTCTTATGTTATTTGTTTTGTCTGTGCCCTGATGGGTTGTACTGGTTGTCATCTCACTGTGCTGGGACGCCAGACCGGCGACAATAAAGGCTATTCATTCATTCATAAATACAATACACATACTGTTAGGATTTCAGGAAATTGTTAAAGCTCAAAAAATGTATAACACCGGTGGGCTCTCTCTCTTCAGATTCAAAGTAACCTCATATTGATTAAGACACAGAGCCAAACCCCTGGTGTTAAGGGTAGACAAAGATTAGATTAGAGGTTAAATACAATACCATTGTTGAAGAGGAGACGGTGGAGAACAGCAGATGCTTAGCTTTGGGGGGTCTCATCTGTGATCTAAGCTTGACACCCCAGGGAAAGGAAATGAAGAGTTGGAAGTGACACGTTAAGGTGTCTTCCCCGTAGCTAGGCTCCACCAATGAAATTAATTTGCAAAGAACACCCCCCTTTTAGTATAAAAAGGAACTGGATCGATGACCAGGCGTGCATTTCTCTCCTACTCCGTGGTCTGAGACAAATGTACCTCCGGCCGGAAAACCTTGTACTTGACCCATTAAAAGTTTGTATTAACCTGTGATTCTATTCCACTAGTTTTTCTTTTGGTTCACCAGACAAACGAACACGAATCTTTCAAGTCTATGAAGGCCTCACCGTCCAGCCTCGAAAGTGAAGCGAGTGGCGTCCCGTCCGTAGCGCCGTAGCGAGCAGAGAGGCCACGTCACCAGCTTGGTGCAGGGGCTGTGGACGTCCCACAGGTAAATGTTTTCGTGGGTGATCTGCATCGTACACTCTCCATAGATGTTCAGGTTGGGACATGGAAGGAGGAACACGTTGAAACGCTCTGGTGAGACAACAAAAAAACGGAGCTCAGACATAGTCATAGACTGCGTTTCCAGCATCAATAACCCTTTTAAAACCCGAATATTGGCAATAACCCGAATTTGCACGGCCATGTAAACACCAATGACCCCTTTGAATAACCCGAATTTGCTCATATTCGGGTTTTTAAAAACCCCAATATGAGCCCTGTGTTACTCCTTTTAAAACCTGAATATTGGGTCATGTAAACACCAAACAGAATATCCCCATCAAACGGAACAGGAATTTGTTTTCTGCACATGCTCTGTTCACAAGGAATCCTGGTCTTTTGAGTCCAGGAAGTTCTTCTAAACACGGAGAAACCAAGACCAGGAGGAGACTAATCACTTCATAAATGTAATGAAGGATATGAACATTTCTGCATTTGTAGACGGTAGAAAGTACCGGGATAGAAGATTTACAAGAAGGTGAGAGAAAAGTTGCTGAAGCAGCATTTGTTTTGAATTTGGATACAGGAAGAAGAAGCGGAAATGACGGGAATTGCATCATGATGTTCTCCGCGCGTCGCTGGTTTGATCCAGATATCCTGAATGATTAATTACCATGTAAACGGAATATTCCCAATGTTTCAGTAACCGGAATATTAGCAATAACCTGAATTTTAACTGCATGTAAACGTAGTCATAGTGTATTTGCAGTGTACCTCAACTCAATGAAGAGACAATTAACGGTAAATGTCCTGGCACTTGGGTTAACTTTGTTGTAAGTTAGTACATGTTTCCTTGCTCACTGTCATTCATTTCTTATAAAAAGCCTTATTTGGGGAAGAAACATGTTCTTGGGTTTTTACCATTAATACTGTACCATAAAATGGTTTGTAATACCAGCTATCCTATCCCAAGAATACATTAAATCAGTTATGTGAGGATAAGGTCTTAGATTATAGAGATAAATCTTTGCCGTGGCAGACTTCTTACTTGTCATTAACTAATCAAAGATTATCACCCCTCACAAGAAGAAAAAAGGGACACTTACAGGAAACAAATAGTGGATAGTGAGAAAAACAGCTCTGGTCTTAAGTTGGAAGAGAGAAAAAAACGTACAACATAGTACCTGCATGTACTTGTATGTACCTGTACCTGTATGTACTGTACCTGTATGTACTTGTACCTGTATCAGAATCAGAATCAGGTTTATTATTGGCAGTTAGAAAAACTGTTTTTGACTTCGGATACACCGGCGGCGATCGTATTATGCGCCTGTTTTTCCAAGGGTAACACTGGGATAGGGGGGCGGGGGGGGGGGACACATCTTCACACTGAGTATAATACGCAGTGTCAAGGTGCAAAAAACATCTCGGCACACAAAGCAACAAACATCATCACAAGACTTGCATGTGGGTGTGTGTGTGTGTGGGGGGGGGGTCCCGGCACAGAGCATCCAAGTGATCGCCGTGGCTTCGTGGCCCTCAAAACCCGGAGACTGCGTTGTGGGGGGCTGATAAGAGGGGGGACCGGGAAGGCGTTGAAATGAGGGAGGTGTAGTTATCAGCAAGTGAAAACAGGTCCACAGATGTTCCTGGGAGAGGGGGAGGGTTAGTGGGGGCAGAGATTATATTGCAAAGAACAGACTCAGTAATTTTCCGTCTGCCTTTAGTCTCTGGTTGATCAATGGCGACTCCAAACAGACGAATTTGTGATCAATTCCCGCCAAGCCGAGCATCCAACTTCTCCAAGGTCGTCTCCATCTTGCCAATGAGCTTAAAGACGCCGCCAGCCTGCGATTCTGTTCAAGAATCGCATCCAGCTTGCGGTTTTGCTCTCCCAGCGTTAAAGAGTGTTGGTCGCCGTGCTTATCCCCTCAGCCACGTCCGGCAGCTCGGAAAGGGCCAGAACAGCTGTCGACGACTTACGCGTTTGTCGGTAGACCAGGAATCCCCCCCCTCCAATTAGAAAAAATCCTGCTATCATAAATCCAATTATGAAGGCATCTTCAACGTCCTCGACAGACAGGATAGCCAAACACAACGGTTTCCAATGTTTCCAGGAATCCATTGTGTATCCAGCAAAAAATTTCCCATCCGGGGCAGGAGGGCTCCCTTACCCCCTGACTTCTCATCGCAAAAATTTGGTAAATTGTGCTGAGAGACCAGTTAATCAATTCCATGATTGTAAAATTTCGGAGGAGTGAAAAGGAGAGGCTCTGAAGACGAGACAGGACAATGTACCCGTATATACCTGTGTGTACCTGTGTGTACTTGTATGTGCCTGTATGTACCTGTGTGTTCACACTGCACTCCAGCAGCCAGCAGGTCCGGTTCTCCCATGTTGATGTCACTGAGCCGCATGTCCAGACACTCTATGGACAACATTTTGAACCAGTCCTCAGCCTCCAGCTCTAGGAGAGACATCACACATGCCAGTAGTTCATGCTGTAACAGAGTTTTCTCTGAAAGCCTGTTCCAAAATTGTCCACCCATCTTCACACATACGTAAAAAAACTCTCTATGATTCAAGAGATTACCTGATTCACAGGTGAAGGTGCGAGAAGTGTCATCTGCTAAGACAATGGCCACCGCCTGTCGTTTGGTGTCTCTAGGTAGTCGAGTAATGTTCTTGACGTTGTTAATCTCTGTCACCTAGGAAACCAATAAGAAATAAAGAAGACATTAGCCATAGAATGAGCCATATCAGTTCATATACAGGACTGTCTCAGAAAATTAGAATATTGTGATGAAGTTCTTTATTTTCTGTAATGCAAAAAACAAAAATGTCATACATTCTGGATTCATTACAAATCAACTGAAATATTGCAAGCCTTTTATTATTTTAATATTGCTGATTATGGTTTACAGTTTGGTGAACCTACTGTGATTGGAAGTAAGGTGAAGGTTGACAACTGTGAGCGTGTAGGTGGGGGTGTTTGTGTTTGTGAACTCTATATTTTTGGTGTTTTTTCTCACACACTTACTTACTTTAGGGCTTGCTCTAACGTAGGCAGCCTTTTCATCCGGGTACTTCTCCAGACGACGAGGTCCTTTGCTGGAAGACTTCCTGAATACCAACCAGCAACGACGATAGATCTACACACATAAACACACAAGCACGCACAGAAGAGGGACATCATTTACGTGTTCAAAACTAGTTTGAATTTAGTCAACTGATTAAAAACAACTGAAATGCATCGTGCTGTGAAGGATTGCGTTTCCAATGTTTCCATTATTTTAACAGTCAAGCCTTCGTATGGGGTAGGTTTGGGGTAACACCTATAAAACAAATACAGACCCTATTTTCCTATTACAGAAAAGATCTTTAAGGATAGGTGTTAAGGATCCCTCCTCAGTGGCAGGGCACCGGGGGTGGATGAGAGTACCTCAAGTCTCTGGATGTCGTAGGGCTGTCTTGGTTGACACGCCTCTGCGACATCGCATGGAGGAAGGGGACAGTACCGCTGGAGTGGCAAACCGGGGTGGTGGTCCCTCTTTTTAAAAAGGGGGAAAGGAGAGTGTGTTCCAACTACAGGGGGATCACACTTCTCAGCCTCCCTGGGAAAGTCTACGCCAGGGTACTGGAGAGGAGAATACAGCCGATAGTTGAACCTCGGATTCAGGAGGAACAATGCGGTTTTTGTCCCGGTCGTGGAACACTGGACCAGCTCTACACCCTCCGCAGGGTGCTCGAGGGCTCAGTGAGTATGGGGTCTGGGTCCCTCTATTAAGGGCTGTCCGGTCTCTGTATGATCGAAGCAGGAGTCTGGTTCGCATTGCCAGCAGTAGATCAGACTTGTTCCCGGTGCATGTTGGACTCCAGCAGGGCTGCCCTTTGTCACCGGTCCTGTTCATAATTTTAATGGACAGGATTTCTAGGCGCAGCCAGGGGCCGGAGGGGATCCGGTTTGGGAACCACAGGATTTCATCTATGCTTTTTGCAGATGACGTTGTCCTGTTGGCTTCATCGGACCGGGACCTCCAGCATGTGCTGGGGCGATTTGAGGCCGAGTGCGACGCGGCAGGGATGAGAATCAGCACCTCCAAAACCGAGGCCATGGTTCTCCATCGGGAAAGGGTGGCGTGCCTTCTCCGGGTGGGTGGGGAAGTCCTGCCTCAGGTGGAGGAGTTCAAGTATCTCGGGGTCTTGTTCACGAGTGAGGGAACGATGGAGCGTGAGATTGACAGACAGATCGGTGCAGCGTCCGCAGTTATGCGGTCGATGTACCGGACCGTCGTGGTGAAGAAGGAGCTGAGTCGAAAGGAGAAGCTCTGGATTTACCGGTCAATCTACGCACCTACCCTCACCTATGGTCATGAACTTTGGGTAGTGACCGAAAGGACAAGATCGTGGATACAAGCGGCCAAGATGAGTTTCCTCCGCAGGGTGGCTGGACGCTCCCTTAGAGATGAGTTTCCTACGCAGGGTGGCTGGACGCTCCCTTAGAGATAGGGTGAGGAGTTCGGTCACCCGGGAGGAGCTCGGAGTCGAGCCGCTGCTCCTTCACATTGAGAGGAGTCAGCTGAGGTGGCTTGGGCATCTGTACCGGATCCTCCTGGACGCCTCCCTAGGGAGGAGTTCCAGGCATGTCCCTCCTCCCTAGGGAGGTGTTCCGGGCATGTCCCTCCTCCCTAAAGGAGGTGTTCCAGGCATGTCCCTCCTCCCTAAAGGAGGTGTTCCAGGCATGTCCCTCCTCCCTAGGGAGGTGTTCCAGGCATGTCCCACCGGGAGGAGACCCCGGGGAAGACCCTGGAGAGACTATGGGCCTGATTTACTGATTTTTAAGGTTTGCGTGTGTAAAAACGTGTGCAAACTTGACAGCACCCGCAAACCAATGTGCGAGCTGATCTACTAACAGCGTGCAAAGACGACTGCGTCTCTGAAATGCGCAAAATAGCACACGCAATTCAGTTAGTACTTTTGCCCTGATGAATAATCAATATGGGGCGTACCCGGCAGAAAACCTAAATACTGGGAGGGGAAGATGCAAATTGCTCCATTTACCACGCGCAATGAGATTTACCAAGCCTGAAAGTAATTGCGCGTATTGTGATTGCGTCTGTATTTAATACGTTCGAAAGGAAGGTGCTAATCTGCTGCTGCTGTTATTGTGGCAAGGAGGCGACATCCAAAATCAAAGAATACGCAGAGAGAGAGTCTTTATTCTGCTGCATGCTATTTTAAAAATGGTTGCACAAGTTTTATTAAAGGCCACTTTTTCTTTAGTTCTTCGCCTTATATCTTGCCACCTTCTCTTAATGTGCCCCCTCCACTCGCCCACAAGCAGGCCAATTTGTGCCAAACTTTGTATTTCATTGATTACTTATCTTATTGAACGTGAAATCATCCTTCGTAAATTACATTTAATTAAAACCCGTGCTTATTAATCACAAAACACAGGTTAAACATCATGACCAAATCCGCTCCGACCCGCTGTGTCAGGATCAGCGCAGACAGACTGCAGCTTCCCCTGAATTATGCTTCTGCGTTAAACCGACGGCGTAGGGTCGTGGTGCGGTGTGCGTCGCCGCGTACCCTACGCCGTCGTTTCTGCGTTGGTGTAACGCGGAACCATAAATCCGCCTTTAGTGTGCGCTCTGTGCGCTGTTCTGAACACTTCTCTTCTCTTCTTTCGGCCATATGATGGTCCTGTCTGTAACACATTTACTGTCAGTGTTTGCTATATAATATATAATATTTGCAATATACTGTGGACATCTGAATAAAAACTTAACTCATAAATAGATGAATCAAAGCGCTCTCCAGCTCTGTGTATTGTCTTTTTCTCCTCAGATCATGCCGAGCACCGCCGGTTCACGTAAACCCGACCAATTAAATATTAAAATCAAATTCAGTCCTGTGGCCCGTTTTTCGATTTCGTATTTTTGATCTGTGCCTAAAATTGAAATATGAAAAACCAGCCGTTTTTCCGTTTTTTGTGTTATAATAAAAAACTAATAACAACATAACCAGTCACTTTTTCATGTTTTGGTTTTTGATTGGCAATTGAAAATGGAAAGAACGAATGATACACGGATTCATCCAGACTCTCCATGGCGCAAAGTTTGCGCTCGCAAACCGTAAGACGCGCAACACCTCATTTAAATACTGCTGTTTGCACCTGTTATCAATTGCGCACGCAATCTTAGTTGATCACCCGCAAAACACACAACAACAGCACGCGCAAACCTTTTCAGTGCACACGCAATTTAGTACTCTTTATTTAGGATCTTAGTAAATCGGGCCCTATGTCTCTCGGCTGGCCTGGGAACGCCTCGGACTCCCCTGGAAGAGCTGGAGGAAGAGCTGGAGGAAGAGCTGGAGGAAGAGCTGGAGGAAGAGCTGGAGGAAAAGCTGGAGGAAAAGCTGGAGGAAGAGCTGGAGGAAGAGCTGGAGGAAGAGCTGGAGGAAGAGCTGGAGGAAGAGATGGAGGAAGAGCTGGAGGAAGAGCTGGAGGAAGAGTTGGAGGAAGAGTCTGGGGTGAAGGAAGTCTGGGCATCCCTGCTGAGGCTGCTGCCCCCGCGACCCGGGAACGGATAAGCGGAAGAAGATGGATGGATGGATGGAGTTAAGCTTTGATGTTTTGTGTTGGATGTGGCTAAACATGGAGGTAAAACATGAAACAAACTCACCCCAAGCTTGCGACTGCGCATGCGTACATAGCCCTGCTTCACCACGTCGCTGAAGTTGGAGGCCATCGTTGGAGGGTGGAGGGAAGCTGACCACGGCTGGAGAAACCATCCAGGCGTTTCTCTCTTTCCTCTGCTAATTTTCTAGAGTCCACCTTTCCCTTTTAATCTGGTCAGTCTTGCTCAGGTGTTGTATTCTCCAGTTTTCCCTCAGTAATCCTTTATTTCCTCACTTTTATGGAGTCTGAAACATCTCTTTGTGTCTTTTTACTGTCATGTCAATTTTCTTTTATTTTGTCCTCCTCTTGGGTTCCACTTTTCCTTTAAATTAACTCTCAAGGAACTTCTCTCATCTCCACTCTGGCTAAGAAATAGACAGACAAAGACATAAAGAGAAAGAAAAAAAATAATATAAAGTAACTAATCATATATAATGTATACATAATATAAATATATTTTTTCAACATCGGTGTTCACTGCCAGGGGACCCACGCTGGTAAAGGGGGTACTAGCCCTGAGAGAATGGGGGAGGGTTCATTTTTTTCTTTTCTCTCATGTCCTAAAAGTAAAGGTTTCTTAAGACGCTTACATACTGGCGTTCTGTAACATTTCCATAAAAGTGGCCCACCAATTTTACTCCATTGGCCTTTATTACAGGGGCTACTGGTCCAAGCAGTAGAGAAAAATGCTCAACCATGTGGGCTTGCATTCACAAAATCAAAGTGTGACTTGAAGTCATGTGCGTGAAATGAGTCGCATTCATTGCGCTCATATTAATAATAATGAAAATAAAAACAGCGGAGGAGAAGATGCTGTCAGCTTTCTTCATATTGTCCTTTTGACAGGTGTGCGCGTGAGCGGGATGCAGAATTGTGCAAGAGAGGCTTGTGGATGAGAGTGACGGTGTGTGCTGATGTGGAGAAGTTAACTGTGAATGTTTGAAGTGTGACTAGTCCAGGAGTCGGCAACCCGCGGCTCCTGTAGCTTTTTCAAAAATATTTGACCTATTTTTTCCTTTTTTTCCTTCTTTTTCCTTTTTTTGTTTCTCTTTTTCTCTTTTTTCCTCTTCTTTTTTTTTCTTTTTTCTTTTTTTTTCTTCATTTTTCCTTTCCTTTTTTAACTTGACATTTCAACTTTTTTCTCGACATTTCAACTTTTTTCTCAACATTTCGACTTTTTTCTCGACATTTCGACTTTTGTCTCGAGATTGTACTTCAACATTAATTTCGACATTTCAACTTTTTTCTCAAAATTTCGACTTTTTTCTCGACATTTCGACTTTTTTCCCGAAGAAAAATTAAAAAGAAAATCTTCTCCCAGTTATAGCCAATATAGAAACATGCAGAATGTGTTGTCTTCATTCTAAGGATTATACAAGACCTTTCATTTTTTGCGGCTCCAGACATATTTGTTTTTTGTGTTTTTGGTCCAATATGGCTCTAAAACATTTTGGTTTGCCGACCCCTGGACTGGACAGATTCAGCTGCATGTGCAGCATCAGTAGGCTACAGTAAATAAAAGCCTTGCAGCTCCTCCAGATGGAAGTGTCCGGGTCTTCCTCACCAGATGGAAGTGTCCGGGTCTTCCTCACCAGCAGGAAGTGTCCGGGTCTTCCTCACCAGCTGGAAGTGTCCGGGTCTTCCTCACCAGCTGGAAGTGCCCGGGTCTTCCTCACTAGATGGAAGTGTCTGGGTCTTCCTCACCAGCTGGAAGTGCCCGGGTCTTCCTCACTAGATGGAAGTGTCCGGGTCTTCCTCACCAGATGGAAGTGTCCGGGTCTTCCTCACCAGCAGGAAGTGTCCGGGTCTTCCTCACCAGCTGGAAGTGTCCGGGTCTTCCTCACCAGCTGGAAGTGCCCGGGTCTTCCTCACCAGATGGAAGTGCTCGGGTCTTCCTCACCAGCTGGAAGTGTCCGGGTCTTCCTCACCAGCTGGAAGTGTCCGGGTCTTCCTCACCAGATGGAAGTGCTCGGGTCTTCCTCACCAGCTGGAAGTGTCCGGGTCTTCCTCACCAGCTATTTTGATTGTTGCTATTCTTACATAAGATGTTGCCAGACTCTCTGCAGGTCTTATTACCCTCATTTACCACAAGGATAAATATGGACTTGCCTTGTAATTTGTATATAAAAACAAATGCCTGTATTCACTGTAAGTCTAAATATGTAAACTAGTCCGAGTGCCAGCAAACCTTAGTGAGCTGTTGCACTTGGCTTACTAATGGGGGAGTAAAAACAATCAATCAAAAACCTCCAAAAAGAGAGGTACCTGGTGAAACAATGGTAATTCAGTATGGTGTGTTGCCAGTGGTTTTGGTTGTTCCCAGAAAGCTCTTTCTAAAACAGTTTTTGGAAAATTCCAAGTAATATTCCTTGAAAACTGAAGAAGCACAACAAAAGGAGCTGGAGCTGATTGTATAAAGCATCCTCCATTGCACAATGAAGAACATCATGACATCCCCTAGCATCCTCTTCACAACACAGTGAGTGGGAGTGTCTTCAGTAAGTGTGTCTAAGTGTGTCCCGGCTCCAGCTGATTTCGTCACAGTACGTCACAGCAGCTTCACCCCAACCTGCACACTTCTCCCCTGGCTGTGGAAAAACAAACGAGGACAAAGCGGGTGGAGCCGCGACGAGGCGAGTCGGGCTGAGTAGGTACTAGTGAAAAAGCGCCATTATTGGCACGACAATACTAGACCAGATCAACTTATCCTTAAATATCATTAGGATATGTGGCCCAGGTTTTTAAAGTTGCAGTAATTAAACGTTACCTTAAAAAAAAACCTCTCTTGACTGAGACATTTTAGCTAATTATAGACCAATTTCAAACCTTCAATTTGTATCTAAATTTCGGGAAAAGGTAGTTGCAGCCAGACTGACTATTTGTATAGAAATTATCTGTTTTAAGTTTTTCAGTCAGGGTTCAGAATGCATCATAGCACAGAGACAGCACTGGTTCTACTGGACCTCAGATAAGGGATTAGTGTCCATACTGGGTCTACTGGACCTCAGATAAGGGATTAGTGTCCATACTGGTTCTACTGGACCTCAGATAAGGGATTAGTGTCCATACTGGTTCTACTGGACCTCAGTGCTGCTTTTACACTGTAGATCAGCATTTTACTGCACAGGTTAGAGCATGTTGTTGGGATTAAAGGGACAGCTCTACATCGGGTTAAATCATATCTATCTGACAGGTTCCAGTTTGTTCATGTACATGAGGTTTCTTCAGAAAAGTCAAGGGTCTGTTATGGTGTTCCGCAGGGTTCAGTGCTAGGGCCAATCTTGTTCAGTTTATACATGCAGCCGTTGGGAAGTATAATCCAGAATCACGGCATACACTTTCATTGTTATGCTGATGATACGCAGCTCTATTTGTCTATGAAGCCGGATGAAACAGAACCGTTAGTTAAACTTCAGGCATGTCTTAGGGACATCAAGGACTGGATGTCCAGAAATTTTATTCTTCTAAATTTCAATAAACCAAGTTTATAATTTTTGGTCCCAAACAACGTAGGAAGGTTTAAAAATTGTTAGATGGTGTTGTAAACGCCTCCAGTGCAACTGTGCGAAACCTTGGTGTTATTTTTGATCAGGATTTGTCATTTAAACTGAAATTTAATCTGGTTTGTAAGACGCCATTTTTCCATCTCCGTAATATTGCAAAAATTAAGAAAATCCTCTCGCAGAGTGATGCAGAAAAACTAGTTCATGCGTTTGTATCTTCTAGACTGGATTACTGTAATGTGTTGTTAGCAGGATGTCCAAGTAATTCTCTGAATATCCTCCAGCTGATCCAGAATGCAGAGGCACAAGTGCTGACAGGAATCAGCAGGAGAGACCCTCGAGTCCTGTCCGCCCCGAAGCCGGCCCCCCAAAAATGTCATACATTCTGGATTCATTACAAATCAACTGAAATATTGCAAGCCTTTTATTATTTTAATATTGCTGATTATGGTTTACAGTTTAAGATTAAGATTCCCAGAATATTTTAATATTGTGAGATATGATATTTGAGTTTTCTTAAGCTGTAAGCCATGATCAGCAATATTAAAATAATAAAAGGCTTGCAATATTTCAGTTGATTTGTAATGAATCCAGAATGTATGACATTTTTGTTTTTGTAATTGCATTACAGAAAATCACAATATTCTAATTTTCTGAGACAGTCCTGTACTCTTCCGTAGCAAGGTTTGTCATCAATGCCATCAATCCCCCAGCACTACGGAGCCACCAGAGGACTTCCTGCAGACGGCCGGGTTCACAGTCAGATTCATGGTGTAAATAGGTGTTAATAGGAGTTGTTGTGTTACTGACCACATCAGATAGGGGGGAGACATGTCCATTCCCATTTTGAGCAGATTGTCAGCTCTTCTTCTCACAGAAGACGTTGGATGGTAATGGTGGAACTGTAAAAAAAGCAAAGAAAGAAACATTTATACATAAATAAATGAATGAAATCAGATCCAGGTTGCAGACGCAGGTACAGTACCAGACCACTAAAATCCAGAGCCGGCTGATCTTGCACTGGCCCAGCGCCATTGGATAATAAATAATAATATTTATTTATATATAATTCTGATTAATGCAATGATTAGAATAAATTAAAGCTGCAAGCAGCGATAAACGGGCCCTCGCACTCACGGCCACCGCCCCCATAAGCATATCAGAAATGACACCACCCACAACTCTCTATGTCAAACCATTCAAAAGTTATGGCAGAAAATAGGGACAACCAATCAGAAGAAGGGGCGGGGCTAATTTTCACCAATTATGGTCAAGGACTCAATACCGAGTCCCATGACACCACCCACGAGTCTTTATGTCAAACCATTCAAAAGTTTTGGCAGAGAAAAGTATTCTAGGGGGCGCTGTTGAGCCGTTAGGCCACGACCATTAATGCAAACCATGAAATATCACATTTATCACCAGCCCTGGCTTGCATGTAAAATTTGGTGACTTTTGGGGAACTATCAAATATGGACCAATCAGATGAAGGGGGGGCGCGCGTTTTGGCGTCTAGCGTCGCCACGGTAACACTTTTGAAAGAGAAAAGTAATGCACGTAATCACAGGATGGAGACGCACATTTTGATGTATAACACACCTGGGTGCACGTTACGGTTCGGGCTGAATTAACTGCCGAAGGAATGGCATAAATTTCGCCAAAATTACACAATTAATTCAAAATAGCCGACTTCCTGTTCGGTTTAGGGTTAGGTTTCGGCCATGATGCCAAGAGACTTTTCTTTAAGTTGTGACATGATACAGGTGTGTAGCGATTTTCGTGCATGTACGTCAAACCGTATTGTGGGGCTTGAGTCACAAAGTTTTCTAGGGGGCGCTGTTGAGCCATTAGGCCACGCCCATTAATGCAAACCATTAAATATCACATTTATCGCCAGGCCTGGCTTGGTGCAAAATTTGGTGACTTTTGGGGCACGTTTAGGGGGAAAAAGGCCCTCCTTTAGTCAGAAGAAAGAAAAAAAAGGAAAGAAAGAATTAATACAGATACAATAGGGCCTTCGCACTGTAAGTGAGTAATAATCAGTGGTGCTGGTACAGTCAGGACAAAGGATGAAGCTGGAGTTGTGACGGGAAAAAAATGGACAAAGGTTAATTTGTAGTTTTGATTCAGTCTCAGAGAGTCTAAAGAGCCGCATGCGGCTTTAGACCCGCGGGTTGCCGACCCCTGATCTAGCTCTAATAGCTTGATTTCAAGAACTCCAGTTCGGTTTAACTACAGCATGATATATACAGGACTGTCTCAGAAAATTATAATATTGCGATAAAGTTCTTTATTTTCTGTAATGCAATTAAAAAAACAAAAATGTCATACATTCTGGATTCATTACAAATCAACTGAAATATTGCAAGCCTTTTATTATTTTAATATTGCTGATTATGGTTTACAGTTTAAGATTAAGATTCCCAGAATATTCAAATTTTTTGAGATAGGATATTTGAGTTTTCTTAAGCTGTAAGCCATGATCATCAATATTAAAATAATAAAAGGCTTGCAATATTTCAGTTGATTATTAATGAATCCAGAATGTATGATATTTTTGTTTTTTTAATTGTAAAAAACATTACAGAAAATCACAATATTCTAATTTTCTGAGACAGTCCTGTACATGGCTTTTAAAACTTTAATATTACTCAGACTAAAGCCATAACTCAACTTCCTCTAGGTGCATGTACGTAGTGAGTGTCTTTGTCTCTTTGTGCACGATAAAGCCGTGTTCCAATCCAACATATTTAGAGGGTTTTTTACCCTCTTTTATTCCTCCCATGATTTATTCCTCTTTCCTTATTTACAAGTTGTAAAGCCAGTGGCTACTTTCCTCCCTGAGGAGTTGGCAACACTGGCTGATGTAAAACATTCAGAAATGTCTGCGATTGGAAATATTTCCAATTAGACATGGAGAACATGGCTACAGTAGCTTTTACTGTTTGCAGTCTGGACATTTGTTTTTTCCTTTTTGTTGATTGCTAAAGTCAATTATGGAAAACACTCAATATAATAGATATCCACCAGAAACACATTTCAAGAGATGAATAAATATAAATTACATTTGAACAATAATAATGATAATCATCTAAGTGGTAGTGGGTGAGAGAGCTGGATATACTGTAGTTGATTGATGCAGAACACTGGATCAGCAAGTCCTATTATATATATTATTATATATTATATAGCTCTTGAGCTCTTCTGAGTAGTTTCAAGAAAACAAGAGAGGGGTGACTCCACTAGGAGGTTATTAAGCATGCTATTTAGTACAAACGAGTATGAATGGTGCTATAATTTTATTTTATGAGTATTTAATTTAATATATTTCTGAATGGTCCAATTTGTCTTACAAATGTGAAGCAAACTGTGAAATAAATGTGATTTGCATCTGACAGTAATATTTCTTAACAAATTAAATTCACTGGGAAAAGGTTTTGAGTAAAACCCTCCTGAGAAGCAAGTTTAGCTTTTACCGTGGCATTCAGTCATTTTTAGCATGGCAAAATATTGTGTTGGAAAAAACATCAGCTTCTGTTTCTGTTTCAAGTCAGATTTTTTTCAGACTTTGTAATGTTCACTCCAATACCTTCACTTTGCTCTCCTTAATTCACTTTATCATTGTTTTGGAGGTATGTTTGGGGTTGCCATCTATTATGACCATCCAGTGTTGCTAAAGCTTTAACCTGTTTGCCGTCAGCATATCTATAAAATCCTCTTTCCTTATGGTGCTTTTTGTGAAATCCACAAGCTTTTCCCACAGCAAAGCAGCCCTTCAAAATGACACTGTCAATCCTCACTGTTGAGACACTGCTCTTTTCCTTCACGTTCAACACAAGCACCAAAAACTCCAGTTTTAGCCCCATCAAACCACAGAGCATGTGTCCAAAAATGAAGATCTCATGTACTGTGATATTAATTGAATCATTCATTGACTTTGGAGCAGTGGCTTCCTCCCAGTGTCATGCCGACGCTGTGGATAGTGATACTCTCCTCAACGTTTCAGTCAGCAAAGTTACACCGTGTTCCACTCTTGTTCTGTGGTTCATTTGCACATTTAGCACCAAAGCTACGGTGGCCGAGGCCCACCATTGCTGAAAATTAAAGAAATGCTGCAAATAAAAAGAAACGCTGCTGCAAATAAAATAAACGCTTTGCAAATAAAAACAAACGCCGCTGCAAAATAAATTTAAAAAAAAGACGGAAATAAAAAAGCCACAACGGAAGTGAATTACTGGGGACTATTTTTGCTGATGCATGTTTTATTTTTTTTGATTCAGTCCGCAAATGACGACGAAAAGCATTCTGGGAAATTTCTCTAGCCCTCGGTCGGCTAGTGAGCATCTGAAATCCCTCGCTCTGTAGGGTTGGATTGATGCTCACTCGCCCTCGTTTTCCCCACTCCCCCTAGATGAATAGAGGAATTGGGACAGAAAATAAAGAACTTTATCACAATATTCAAATTTTCGGACAGTCCTGTATCTGTGTTTTTCATTCACCACTATTCAAATATATTTCTAAGCTATTATTTGTATTCTGAGGTACTGTATAGGCCTATGTATTGTGCTTATATGGTTTTGTGAATCATTGTTTTTTTTTCTTGTTTTTAGGAGGGGGGAGTCGCTTATAAGTCCCTCGGGTTTTTATGACATCTCCTGCACATATTTTCTTAACTTTTTTCCTCTGTGTAATATTTCTTTTTACGAGTGCAAACAATAAAAACAACACAAACAAAGACAACAAGCGAAGATATGGATGCAGCAATGCAGCAGATCTCTGCCTTTCATACACCAGGTAGATGTAACATAAACTCCAGGGAGTTGGAGTTGATGAGATCGGTCCACATGTTAAAGCTTGCCTTGTCTGTGACAGTGGTCACAGATATTGCTGATTATGGTTTACAGTTTAAGATTAAGATTCCTAGAATATTCTTAATTTTTGAGATAGGATATTTGAGTATTCTTAAGCTGTAAGACATGATCAGCAATATTAAAATAATAAAAGGCTTGCAATATTTCAGTTGATTTGTAATGAATCCAGAATGGATGACATTTTTGTTTTTGTAATTGCATTACAGAAAATCACAATATTCTAATTTTCTGAGACAGTCCTGTACATGGTTTTTAAAACTTTAATATCACTCAGACTAAAGCCATAACTCAACTTCCTCTAGGTGCATGTACGTACTGAGCGTCTTTGTCTCTTTGTGCACAATAAAGCCATGTTCCAATCCTGAGCCGACAGAGTTGCTGTCAAAGCAAATTAGAGCAGGAAAAATAACAAAGACAAGTCTCCCTCCTCCTTCTTATTCCCCACCTTTCCATCTCCTGTGAACTTCTTCCATTTCCTCATCACTTTTTCGTTCACCCTCCATCCCCCTATTTCCTCTTTATTCCCTTCACCTATTTCTGCACATTCACCAGAAAATATGCAGCTCACAGACACACAAACACACAGCATTTATAAACCTGCGTGATCGGCACTGACAGAAACAGAGATTTGAATATTCATGAGCATATTCAAACCTGCACACACTGCACATGCACAAGATAATGTGAGAACAGGCTCATTCCTTCTTTAAAATGAGTATCCACCAGGAAGCTTTATCTAACTCACTTATTAGCAATATCCTTTTATGGCTGCTGAGATAAGTGAGAGCAGCTTCATAAAGAGCTCTGAAGCAGCGGGTCCATTATCAGCCCAGGAGCAGTCCTCACGGGAAAACTTTACATTTTCACTGGAACTAATATTATGAAATGAGATGGTGTGTAACACAATATACAATTAAAGTGGAGGTCTTCTGAATTACAGGCACACCCAACCAACAAATAAAGAGCATGTTACCCAGCATCAATCACTGAAATTCTGCAAAAGTGCAAAAAAAAAAAAGAAGAAAGCTATAAGGAGTTCATGGCAACATAATTGTGGAGGACGGATAAGGAGATGGGAGGTTGAGTCTTGAAATTAATCTATTTCAAATAATCAGCATGACTAGATATTAATTCCAATCAGATTTACTGAACTTAAACCACCATCCCAAAAGTATTTATTGCTTGTGTGCTTTTGTATATTCAGTATTCAGTATAGGGTTACTTTCATTATTGATTAACCTGTAAACGGTTCCATCTATTAATCAGTTGTTTGAAAAGTTAGAATTATGATTAAAAA
Organism: Cololabis saira; assembly: GCF_033807715.1. Classification (NCBI taxonomy): domain Eukaryota; kingdom Metazoa; phylum Chordata; class Actinopteri; order Beloniformes; family Belonidae; genus Cololabis; species Cololabis saira. The sequence continues at coordinate 2,417,938 of NC_084588.1, read as the reverse complement.
TGTACGCCACACAGCAGAGACGGGGCTTATACTGCGTATGTATTCATACAACAACAAAAAGTATACAGGACTGTCTCAGAAAATTAAAATATTGTGATAAAGTCCTTTATTTTCATACATTCTGGATTCATTACAAACAAACTGAAATATTGCAAGCCTTTTATTATTTTAATATTGCTGATCATGGTTTACAGCTTAAGAAAACTCAAATATCCTATCTCAAAAAATTTGAATATTCTGGGAATCTTAATCTTAAACTGTAAACCATAATCAGAAATATTAAAATAATAAAAGGCTTGCAATATTTCAGTTGATTTGTAATGAATCCAGAATGTATGACATTTTTGTTTTTTTAATTGCATTACAGAAAATAAAGAACTTTATCACAATATTCTAATTTTCTGAGACAGTCCTGTAGAAGATAATGAAATGTCTCAAGTAATGTTTCTGAATGTCTATTTTGAAGGGAAAAAGCTGACAGACCATGTTCTGACTTTCTTTTTTCTCTTGCAATTTTAGTCCATCTTATTTTTGCTGCTTTTTTAAACTTGTTTTTATTGTAGCACTTTGAGATTTGATTAAAATATAAAGTGCGTTATAAATAAAAAAATAAAAAAAATATTATTATTATTATTATTATTATTATTATTATTATTATTATTATTATTATTTTATTATTAAGGGAAAAAACTGAGGATAAAATGTTTGCTGATTCATTAAAATGTTAAATAAAGTCCCACTTGGATGACTATGGATGAGAAGCGAAGCTTTCAGAGTGTGACATAAACGGTTCTATCCCCCCCGGTTCACCTGCTGTTCCCCGGGCAGAGCTGCAGACGGGCGGGTCCTGGTCCCGGTCCTGGTCCCGGTCCTGGTCCCGCAGCAGAACCTTCCTGGTCCCGCAGAACCCCGATCCTCCTGCTGTAAACGCCTCAGTCCATACAAAGGGAACGGAGAAATAAAGCCATGCGTGTGGTTGTAAATGTGCGCACTATGACAAGTGCGCAGAATCCCGGTCTGTGTGTGAGCGAAACCCCCGCAGCACGTCCATGGTGGCCGTGACGCCCATATATATATATATATATATATATATATATATATATATATATATATATATATATATATATATATATATATATATATATATATATATATATATATATATATATATATATATATATATATATATATATATATATGGTGACGCCGAGCAGACAGGACGGCACGGCGGGACACGCCCAGCCGCACACGGACCAACACCAGCAACACCAGCAACACCACCGCCTCCTCCACCGCTCATGCTCACACATACTGGTCAGGAAAATGAAGAAATACACTCCTCAATGTCAATTATTTTGTTTAATGACAGAGATGAAGAAGCCCTGCAGAAATAGTAAACAATAAACATGAGCAGGCTGAATCTCACATGAAAATAATACAGGAATTTGCTTAAATAACATTATAATATATCTCAATCATTGTATTGTTTATATAACTACGGAAGAGTATTAGGGCCAGGCAGGATAAAAAAAAAAATATTTTAGAAGATTTTTTTTTTTATTAAGCACTTCGGAAAAAAAAGTCGAAATTTCGAGGAAAAAGTTGAAATGTTAAGAAAAAAGGCTAAATTTCGACTTTATTCTTGAAATTGTATTTCAACATTATTCTCAACATTTCTACTTTTTTCTCGACATTTCGACTTTTTTCTCAAAGTGCACAATAAAAAAAAATCTTCCCCTCACAAATATTATTTTCTCCTGCATGGCCCTAATACTCTTCCGTATATAACATATAAGTAAGCAAATCCTGAAATAAAATAATAACAAAATAAAGTAACTGAAACTATACCATATAGTTTCATATAACCAATGAGCAATATATTGTAAACTTACAACTACTGTATAATGTGGAGAGCTCCCAACCAACACCACGTGCATCTCTGAAAGAACATGAACCCACATACAACAACGATACCTGTTACTTCCCTCTACAGGACGGTAAGGCTCATACTGCCCCCTAGTGGACGGCATAAAACCCTTCATCCTCCCCAGTCCGGCAAGCTATAAACCGAAATACATTAAAGGACTCAATAAAGCGTCCAACGTCCAGTCCCAGGCTCGTAGTGCTTCGGCGGCCTCCTAGCGCGGCACGGCCTCGCAGATAGGGGCAGGGACGGTGGCGACTCCGCCAACCCAAGAGACGTGCCCGGGGCGATGGCAGAGGGAACAGGGTCGACCAGGGACCCAAGGCCAGAAGGAACCGGGTCGCCCTGGGACCCGAGGTCAGACGCCACCTCAACAGACGGCGCCGGAAGGGAGGAGCCCATGCCCGCGCCATGGGGTCCATCCCCCCACTGCAGAATGACCCCCTGGGGCGCCGCCGAGCCCGGGCGGGCAGGCAGAGGCTGGTGTCCCAGGGCCACGGGTGGAGGTAACCGCGCTGCAGGCTGCTGCAGGGCACAAGGGGCCGCCGGGGTGTAGCCCCGGATGAAGCGCCGGTTGCGCAAAGTCAAACGCCCCGACCCATCCACCTTAAATCGATACTGATCATGCCCAAGCAACTCCACCACCACCCCCACCTGTCCCACTTGTTAGGGCTCGGGCTCTGCTGATTCTGAAGGAACACCCTCTCACCGAGCACCAGCGGGCGGAGCGGCCTCGAGCAAGTCTTCAGGGATTCTGCGGTACGGGACATACGGGTCTGAAGGGCATCCTCCTTCGCCGCCCACACCTGGCGCCAGAGTGGTCGGACACAAGGGTCTGAGAACTTCTCAAGCTTGTCGACGAAGGAAAGCGAGCCTCGAAGGGGGCGACCATAAATAATCTGCGCCGGCGAGAGGTTGCAGTCGGGGTCAGGTGTATTGCGCAACTGTATCATGGCACGCAGAAAACGGTCATGATCGAGACTGCCAGTTGGGCCAGTGTTGGACATTAGGAGGTGCTTAGCAGTCTTCACTGCGACTTCCGCCCTCCCATTCGACTGCGGGAAAGCAAAGGAGGACACATGATGCCAGACGTCCCACAGGCAGAGGAAGTCCTGTGTCTGGCCAGCCACAAACTCCGGGCCACCATCGCTAGAAAGTTCCACCGGTACACCGAAACTGCCGAAGAATGCACGGAGGTGGCGAACCAGGCCGGCTGAGCCACCCAAATCAGTGCCTGCTGTAGAGCACAGGACCTCCACCCAGCCTGAAAGTTGATCCCCGACAACCAGATAATGGCGGCCTCCATAGTCAAAAAAGTCAGCAAACACCGCCTTGAATGGGGTGGATGGCGGTGAGGACGGCACAGGGGGCGTGGCCGCTTGCGACGGTGCATTGCGGTTACAGTCCGCACATCCGCACCTAGTAGCACGGATGTCCTCCGACATTCCAGGCCAGTAGACTATGGCACGGGCATACTGCTCCATCGCTGAGACCCCCTGGTGGGCGGCATGAAGATTCCGGAGGACTCTCCCACGAAGAGATGGGGGGACCACGACGCGGTCACAATACAGCAGGACGCCATCCTGTGCGTAGACAGACTCACGGACTGGTGATAGACCTGCCAGGGCGGGGTCATGTACGTCGACTCTGCTCATGCTCGATCAAGTACAGAAGGTGGCCGAGGCAAGCATCAGCCGCTGTCTCTTGTGCAAGGAGGGACCAGGAGATGGCCCCGGGCTCTTGCGCATCTTTGCGGATGGAAGCCATATGCGCGCACTCAATAAAGTAGAAATTTTGCCTTTTTTCTCAACAGGCAGGATTTATGGAAAAAATTTGTATACGTTTTAAGTTTTCTAGTAATAATGTCAGGTGAAGCGTTCCAAACCAAAAAGAATGAGCCCTCTAATGTATCTCTCCGTTGCCTTGAACAGGCTGTGTGCTGCAAAATGCGCTGCAATTCCTGGCCGGAATTTCCCACGCTGTCCTGCGGATGTGACGTCACATGACGCTGCATGCACGTTCTCCCCGTTCTCCCGTGCCGGCTTCACTGTTGGCTGCAGTACCCCCGACGGCCGTCGTGGTGAAGGGTGGCGCTAATGTGTCTCATTTCTTAAAACGAGCCTTATGCTCATTTAAATTGTACTTCAACATTAATCTCGACATTTTGACTTTTTTCTCGACATTTCAACTTTTTTCTCGAAGTGCATAATGAAAAGAAAATCTACCTCCTCTTAAATATTATTTCTATTTTTCTCCTGCCTGGCCCTAATACTCCCGGCTCAGTCCCTTATCTTTGTTTGTTGCCACAGCCTACATGTATGTGTGGGTTTTTATGTTGACACAAGTGTTTGCATGCAGTGTCTTTTGAAGTTTCTAATCCACTCTGTTGTTGATGACACAGTGGAAAATGTGCAGGCTCACGCCATCGTTGCACTCTGAGTGTATTTAAATGAGCCCCCCACCCCCCAATCCCCCCCTACACTCCCTTAATGTTCTTCAGTGGGTGTAATGGGCTCCAGATGAGCTCCAGCTCCAGCGCTGCAGAGAGATGGAGCTCAGTGTTTCTGACATATCACACATCTCCACTGCTCACACCCTGCTCAGCAATCTTACACATATGCACATACTAAATAGAAATGATTAGAAGGAAACATAACATGTATCATAGATGAAGAACTGAGATGATGAAGGAGAATTTAACTCAATTCAATTCAATTTTATTTATATAGCGTCTATTACAACAGAAGTTGTCTCTAGGATCTTTCCAGAGACCCAGAACATAAACATAAACCCCCGAGCAATTATTACATAAACATAACATAGGTAGGTAAAAACTCCCCTAGTGGGAGAAAAACCGTTGTGAGGAAAAAAGAACAAACTTATTATACAAAAGTAAAAGTAAGAGAAGGGAATTAAATTAATTCATAATATTGATATTACATGGTACTGTACATTCTATTATACGAGTATTAGGGCCAAACTAAGACAAAAACGGAAAATAGGGAATGGAAAATACAAAAATAAAGTCGTAGAATTACCAGAATAAAGTCGTAATATATAATATAATATATAAATATAACTTCACAAGATGCTCAATATTCCTCATTTTAACACAGGGAGAAGATGCTCTTCCTGTTAGAGTTCTCATGAATTACCACTTTATTCTTGTAATATTACGACTTTATTCTCATAATGTTAAGACTTTATTCTCGTAATGTTACGACTTTATTCTATTACGACTTTATTCTCGCAACATTATGACTTTATTCTCGGAATTTCAAATTTTTGTTTTGTCTCAGTTTGGCCCTAATACTCCGTCGTACTATTAAGACTAGTGAGACAAAGGTAAAAAACTGAATTCCTGCAAGCAGGCGTTTTGTATCTGAAAACAGTTGACACGTATACATTTATATCCATGAAGATTTTCAGATTCTAAATCGATTCTCATATTAAGTCTAAAGATCGATTTTTCTTCTTTTTTTTTTCATCATTACATTACAACTTTTGGTATTTTTTTTTGTTTATGCCCAAAATAGGAATGTTTAAATATTTGAAAGTTTGAAGTTTGAAATATGTTTAAAGGTATGAAAACATTCAAGTTTTCAGTTATATCTGCATCAATTGTCTATATTTCATTACTTTATATACTGTCTTGGGTTACATTTGCATAAAATGCTAAAAACCAAATTCTCAAAAATTAAAAACGGAAATAGGCCTAAAATGGAAAAAATTTAAACGGAATGTGGGAAAAAATAAAAGCCATTTCATACGGCCTTATATCTGTTTCCTCCCTGGATCCGTTTGGTAATTCTGACCCACGATGTTTCTGATAGCAGTTCTATCAGCATTCTGGGAGGTGATTGGTCCTTACAGCATCATTAGCTGCAATACTTGCTGTTGAATCTCAATATAGTATCCATATGTTGCATAACTACACAGTCATACAATTCATGAAACAGCTCAAAAAACAGTTTTAATAACACTAACCCAAATCAATATCAGAATCAAATCAAATCTTGATAATCGATTCTGAATCTTAAGAATCGGAATTGAATGGATTCTTGACATTTGAATGGATCCCCAGCCCTAGTAACCACTGCTTCACAAACTTGAGCCACGGACTGTATATTGTTGAACAAACTCTCTGGGATTTCTCCCATAAGGAGAGGGATTTTGAAGCCTCTTTTTCCTCGTAGTTGTGGTACGATCTCTCAAGCGGGTCCCAGGTCTAGAACAAGGACAAAATAATTTCAAAATAAAACAGGAACCCAACTACCAAAACAGAAAAAAAAACCGTGACATTGTATAATTTAGAGAGGATTTTCTTTGTTGAAGAGATATTTATTAAATCTGTACTCGTGGTCCAGTTAGGAGAACGATGCCAGACAATTGGAGGGAAAAATGTCTTTAAGATGAGGGATACCCTTAGCAGCATGTACAAACGTTTGATTGTTTTTGTTGCTTATGAAGTTGGGGCTATTCCAGATTGGAGTGAAAATAGAAATGGCAAAAGGTGAGTTTGTGATTTTATAAAAATGACACCAGGCAGTCGGTAGAGGTAGAAGCTACTGTTATTGCTCTAAACCATGGTGATGCTTGCTGGATCAACTAAGACATGAGACATGTGAGATCATTCTTTGCATGATTCCTCTTCAGTGTCCAACCAGATGAAGTCTGACTGACTGGGGTGAGTCCATTTGTGTATATATATTGAAGTTAGTTAGTGGGACAGTAACAGTAGAAATTGGAAGCCTCAAACCTTCCTTGAGATTTTGGTTTTTGTAAAGTAGCTTTAATCCTTGGTGTTTGATTCATAATAATTAAATCTTAAGATTTGAACCCGGTAATATATCCATATAAAGTGCTGTTTAAAGTTTGCCACAAGCCACCGGGGAGACACAAACATGTGGAAGAAGCTGCTCTGGTCAGATCAGACCAAAATCTAACTTTTTGGCAACAATGCAAGACGTTATGTTTGGCGTAAAAGCAACACAGCTCATCCCCCTCAACACACCATCCCCACTGTCAAACATGGTGGTGGCAGCATCATGGTTTGGGCTTTTCTTCAGCAGGGACAGGGAAGATGGATGGAGCCAAATACAGGACCATTCTGGAAGAAAACCTGATGGAGTCTGCAAAAGACCTGAGACTGGGACGGAGATTTGTCTTCCAACAAGACAATGATCTAAAACATAAAGCAAAATCTACAATGGAATGGTTCACAAAAAAACATATCCAGGTGTTAGAATGGCCAAGTCAAAGTCCAGACCTGAATCCAATGGAGAATTTGTGGAAAGAACTGAAAACTGCTGTTCACAACCGCTCTCCATCCAACCTCACTGAGCTCCAGCTGTTTTGCAGCTTTGCAAAACTGATAGAGACAAACCCCAAGAGACTTACAGCTGTAATCGCAGCAAAAGGTGGCGATACAAAGTATTAACTTAAGGGGGGTGAATAATTTTGCACGCCCAATTTTTAAGTTTTTTATTTGTTAAAAAAGTTTGAAATATCCAATACATTCCGTTCCACTTCATGATTGTGTCCCACTTGTTGTTGATTCTTCACAAAAAAATTACAGTTTTATATCTTTATGTTTGAAGCCTGAAATGTGGCAAAAGGTCACAAAGTTCAAGGGGGGCAAATACTTTCACAAGGCACTGTATATACAAACAACCAGACACACTCACACCTGCGGGCAATTTAGAATCATCAATCAAAATGACGCTGTGCCTACGGCGTGTGGTTTGCGTCGACGCAGCTAGCACACGCCGTCACTGACGCCGTCGCTGACGCCGTCGCTGACGCCATCACTGACGCCATCACTGACGCCGTCGCTGACGTCACCTCCCAAAAATTGTAACTACGCGTCAAGGCAACGCAGACCAAAGGCAGACGAGAGGGCTGTGATTGGTTCGTTTGGAAGCAACGCATTTCCAGTTTCCGGTTTGAAGCAGTCGTGAACTTTCAGCCTCTTTTCTTCGTGTATGTGTGATTTTTTTTGTTTTGGTTTTTTGCACAATAGTTGTCCTTATCTCTTTGATTCACTGTGAGTCGGATAAACCATTCAGGAAGAGATCGCGAACTAGCAGGCACAGGGGGAACTGCACCGCAGAGAAATGGAGTGACGGAGAAGTCCGAAGGTTCACGACGGCGTCACGGTGACGGCGTAGGCACAGCGTCGATTTGACACAGAACCATAATTCAAGCTTAAAGGGGAGTTTTTCTTGCCACTCACTGCGTTTACATGCAGCGATTCAACCTGGTTGCAGATCGGTTGCAGACATCGTTCCGACTTTTAAACTGCATGTAAACACCTCAACCAGGTCAAGTTGGGCGGATTCATCAACCAGTTTGGAGCACCTAGATAACCCAGTCGCAACCAGGTTGTTAACGCCATGTGTACGGGGACATAGATATTGCAGTCTGCGCATGCTCGAGAATTTCCCCCGGGTGGGGTTTTCCCCCGGGGGAGGGGATTCACCCGGAAGTGAAAGGAGACGACGCGTGCTCAGTAGTTGAAAAGGAGGCGGCGCGTGTTTAGCCATTCTTTAATTCTTCAAAACATGTCTACATCAACACTAAAAGGTACATAAGGCAGGAAATGTAGGCTGCTGTAGCCTCGTCGAGGTGCTCGGACGCCATCTTTCTTTCTTGTTGTTGGTAAGCGGAGGTCAACCGGAATTGGCTCTTTGTTGAAATGGTTACCATGGTTACCTTGGGTACAGCGCCACCTAGCGTCACGGAGTCAGCCATGCTCTGGTTACAGTGGCTTATTCAATCTGATTCAGTCTGATCTCAGAACAGCATGTGTAATCAGACAAGTGATCCAATCTTCTGCAGGTCATTATGTGATAAGATCTGCAACCAGGTTGAATCCCTGCATGTGAACGTACTGACTGTTTGGCTTAAGGCTTTTCTCCCACTATGGGAGTTTTTTCCTGCCATTGTCTATGTAATAATTGCTCGGGGGTTTATGTTCATGTTCTGGGTCTCTGGAAAGATCCTACAGACAACTTCTGTTGTAATAGACGCTATACAAATACAATTGAATTGAATTAAATTAGTTCACTTATGCGTGGTGCCACGTGCACTGATGGACACCCTTATACTTATACTTTATACTAACCCTTATACTGAACATGGTGTTCGTTATGGACAAACTGTGACTGGCACAGAAGTGCAACAACAGAGCACCCGGGTTCAGATCGGGGAGGCCGTTCCTCCCAATCACGCCTTTTTGTTAAGTTTTGTTTATGTGTTTCGGGATTTGTATTTGTTTTGCCACTTGTAGATTTGTTTCGGCCTAAAATCATTCTAGGAAACATTTTTCCGTTTTAGTCAAATGTACATTTTTTTCATAAAGTGTAAATTTGATGCTAAAATGTACATTTATCTTTAAGTTGCGAATGTGTTTTATGAAGTCTAACATTTGTTTTGAAATGTATATGGGTTTTCTAAATGTTATTGAAAATGTTTTTGGAACTGTTGTTGACATGTAAATATGTTTTGCACTTCTCAGCCACATATTTATAAGAAGAGTATAATTTAGCATAAAATGGATTTCTTGAGGTGAATTATTCAGCTTCCCAGCAGAGTCCTTAATAGTGGGAATCATTGCTTCTTCTTTGTTTCCTTTGATTTGATTAGCCAAATATATACCTGATTATTGTCACGGTGAAAATGTTCTTGTCAGTCTCTGAATTAGGAATTGAGTGTTTTGTTCATTATCTTGTTTAATTTAACTTGAGGTTTCCTCTGTTTGGTTATTTGCATTAAATTGTTTTTAAATCTTTTGTTATAGTTAAAGTTCCTCTTCTTTTTCTTTTTATATGGAATATGACATGAATTTGACCTCATAGTACTGCCATACCCGTTTCCCACAGTACTGTGGACTCTGGGGAATCTTTTTGTTCCTTTAAGAATATACAAACCTCTACCTCCATCTAGAGGTTTGCTACTGTAATAGAAGCCCGATTGATTCCAGTTGAAAGTAACTGGGGCATGGTTGCTAAATATGATAGAATTCATTTTTAAATCAGAGATTTCTGACATAATCTAGTTACTAGTCAGAAAAAGATTGATGCATGAATAAGTACGGTGGACTGATGATAAAAATGTAGACTCCCCGGCTGTTGGATGTTTTAAACGCCAGAATCATTCATGAGCTGTTTATTGTATCTGTGGATTTCCAACTTGGTTCACTCCTTGTATCACCGGATCTGTCCATTGATGGGTTGAGTACTGTATTAAAATCACCTCCAATTATCACTGGACAGTTGGAAATATCTGAAAAGGCTGAAAAAAAAGCAAAAGAACATCTATGGTGGGATAGTAACACAGTACAATAATATTAGTTTTTTTTTGTTATTTACATCACTACTGTCACTTTGTCAGTTTAAACAGTTTAATATACCTATTTCCACTAATCATTACAATTATAGGTACAGTATTCTAAATGAAGTGTCCGTGACATGTGCATCCCAAGGATCATTCTTTACAGCTTTTGTTTCACCCACTATAAATTGCTCCTTTTTAGACCAGTATGTTTTTGGAGTTTTTATTATAGCTTTTATTGGAAATAAGCCACTTCTCCGCTCGTCCCTTTTCTCAAAGAACAGAGCTGAAGTGTGACCGGAAACAAACAGCTTTGCATGGCAGACCGTACCCCAGGGAGAGCCAAGGAGCCTCAGTCAGACCAGCCAGCGGCAGCAGCAGCTCACGCTGTTTCCATCCAGACTGCTGTGCAAAACCCAAATATCACAACCAGTGGCGGCTGGTGCATTGGCGAGTGGGGATTACAACACAACTACAAACTCAACTTGAACATACATTTTTTTGTTATTTTTTATTACATATCCCTACATATACTACATATACATATACATATACTACATATACATGTAGCATATTTTACATAAACATATTTTACATTTTTCAAGTAACAAAACATATTTGAACCATTTTTCAGATTTTTTTCAGTTATTATATAGAGATATTGACAGATATTGTCTGAAAAATGGTTCAAATATGTTATTTTGTTATTTGAAAAATTTTAAATTTGTTTTGTTGATGAGAAAATATGTTTCTCTATTTTTCTTATTTTTGTGAGGGGGGATATATATTGTTTTTCGGCACTACCTTGTTCTCTATAGCTGATATAACATGAATTACTCCTATGTGGGATCAATAAAGTTCTTATTATTGCCATCTGAGAAAATTAAATATATTATATTTGGTGCCTAACTGTTTCCAAGTATATTAGTGGGTGTGTGAATGAATAAATGAGACGTAAAACGTACATTTCTTTGTAGAAAGGCGCTTTATGAAAATAAGTCCATTTACTTGTATTAGTTTACAGCACAATCTTGCCACATCCAATATGGCGGCGACGTTGACGTATCGCAGCAGCTCCATGGGAGGAGGAGGAGACATGTCTGTGGCTGTGACCCCGTTTGTAATGAGTGACAGATGCAGTGAAAAAAAAATTGGTCAAATGTTGCAAAAACAGTGGTTTTCCAGACGTGTCAACAGTCCAGTTTAGCAGGTCTCTGGGAGCCCTGCAGGTGTGAAAGCACCGCCTCATGTTTGCATATGTGCACATCTGCTATCAGTAATTCAGTTTAGACTCACGCCGTATCAGCTTTGTCCAATCCTCAGTTGTTCCCTGGCTCTCCATCTGTAGGGGCTTTGTTTTCTTAGGTCTCTCCATCTGTACACCGGCAGTCTTGGTGTTTTCTGTCATACAATCTACTACTACTGTCATTTAGCAGACGCTTTTATCCAGAGCGACTTAGATCTGAGACACACACCATTTGTGGAGTAATTAGGGCTAAGGGCCTTGCTCAGGGACCCAAGGTGGTTCGTCTTGGTTGCCATTCCGGGGCTTGACCCTGGGATCCTTTATGGCACTTTTCCACTAGTACCTACTCAGCCCGACTCGCCTGGGTTTGGTTCTTTTCCACTAGGGGTCTAACGTGCCGAGTAGATACTTTTCTGTAACTATTCTGCCGAGGTTCTAAGCGGCTGAGTCGGCTGTATCTGACATCATCACACTACAGGCCACCGATTGGTCGGGGGGTTGGAGTCAGACGTCTGAGTCAGGAGGAGGAAATCAGAGAAAGGGACTCTGACGGATTCTGGTTCATTTTGCTTTTGATCAGGATTTGTCGTTTAAACCATATGTTAATCAGGTTTGTAAAATAGCATTTTTCCATCTCTGTAATATTGCAAAGATTAGGAAAATCCTCTCGCAGAGTGATGCAGAAAAACTAGTTCATGCGTTTGTATCTTCTAGACTAGATTACTGTAATGTGTTGTTAGCAGGATGTCCAAGTAATTTGCTGAATAGGCTCCAGCTGATCCAAAATGCAGCAGCACGAGTACTGACAGGAGTCAGCAGGAGAGACCACGTCTCTCCAGTGTTAGCGTCGCTCCATTGGCTACCTGTAAAATTCAGAATTCAATTTAAAATTTTATTACTTGCATATAAAGCCCAAAACGACTTAGCTCCGCATTATTTACATGACCTGATAGTGCCTTATGTTCCTGGCAGAGCTCTCCGCTCTCAGAGTGCAGGTTTACTCGTAGTTCCTAGAGTATCTAAATGTAGATTTGGAGGGCGGGCGTTCTGCTATCAGGCGCCACTACTATGGAACCAACTTCCAATCTGGGTTAAGGGGGCTGACACCACCTCCACCTTTAAAACTAAACTTAAAACCTTTCTGTTGAGTAAAGCCTATAGTTAGTGTTTAGTAAATCTCTAGTTAGTGTAAACTCTAGTGTGTTAGAGTCAGTAGTCATAGTTGCAGCTATAGAACAAGACTATAATAGTTAGTCTCAAATATAGCTTTGCGGTAGATATGCTGCTATAGGCTTATGCTGCAGGGGGCACCGACATGATCCACTGGGCGGTGCCTCTCACCCTTCTTCTCCTCTCCTCTTCCCTTCCTCTCTTCTCCATTACCATTTTTATTTATTATAAATATCTCATAGCTATCATTTTTGCCCTTCTGGTCATCCCGCTGCTGCTTCCACCAGCCTGCGGCGTGCTTGAAGCTTCTCTCACTCTCATTTTTTTAACTTGATATCAAACACAAGCCACAGATCCAGCAGCAAATCTATCATCTCCTCCAGGTTCTACATCTTTAGTGTTGTTCTCTTCTTAGTTTATCACACAATCAAATACTTCACAGCAGCTTCACTCCAACCTCCTACTTCTGCTCCAGGAGCTGGATTGTTATGGAAAAGAAACCAGGCCGAGTTGAGATGAGTAGAGATGAGTAGGTACTAGTGGAAGGATGCAAGTGCCATTAGACTCAAGCCAACCTCTGTAGCCACTAGACCACCACGCCCCAACCTGGCTCAAAGCTGTAAGCGGATGATAATTCCCCCTTTCATTGCAATCATGTAGCATCCGCACTACAAGGCATGATTTGGATTAGCAAATAAAAAAAATAGCCCAGCCTTTTCACCTGCACACAGAAAAGTACGCAGAAAGGTAGCGGTTCCCCTGGGAGCTTTATATTCTTTACACTGTGATGTAGTCCATCAACCCAAAGGCATCAAAGTCTAGTCACCAGCTGTTTT